>NW_026864539.1:0-56248 GCF_026571515.1 Ruditapes philippinarum
TTTAACATTCCTCGTGATTTTGTCACTTTAGACAAAAGAAGAAAAACCGGTGTTTAACTGCCAAATAACATTGGTTATGGACTACTTGTATTTTCGACTGTTTATATCGATTATATAGTTTTTAAAGCCTTTTAAAGAAACAATCAAAAAGCATTTTTAATTATATTTTCAGTCCTTATAATGCTTTCTTTTCATACAATACCGAACTAATACTAGTACCTCACACACTAACGCCACATATTTGATCCGTATCAGTTAATAATTATTTTGACAAACGGCGCCAATACGTAAGCAGCGTAATGACGTCAACCTTAGTATACAACTAATTCGTAAACGCCGACGTCATACAAGACATACAAGAATGATGAATTGGGCAATGATGTTAACATAATACAATCCATTCAAAGACGTAAGTTTTTATTCTTGAAAACTTGATAAAATAACTTTTTCTCTGTTTTTTCTTTTTGAGGGCGAAAAAATTAACCCTTAAAGGCCTAGGGGCCTTCGTTGCCCAATTACACGCATAAAAACTCAAAAAGGGCCTTTTTTAAATTTCCGTTTGGAAAAACCCGGGCTCGCCAAATTTTTTTTTTTAAATATATATAAATTTAGTCCCTTTATTGGGTTTAAAAATTTAATTAATGAATAAAAAAAAAACCCCAAATAATTGCAAAAATTGCCCAAAAGGGGTTTCGGATTAAAAGTTTTCCCGTTTTAAGGAACTTTCCAACAAGGTTAAACATTAAGCTTATTTTAATTTATTTTTATTCAGTGCTTTCGTTTTGCTTATTTTTTTCTTTGGACAAAAAACCCGACAAAAATATTTAGATGATAATGATATTGAAATTAGTTTAATAATATCTGTCATATGTTGCGGTTCGGACCCGAATATCCGTCCCGAAGTGATCCGCCCATTTGGCGGTAACGAGGCTTGCCGAGTTATCGCCCATGGGCGAGATGCCGAGGGACGGATTAATCCGATCCAAGCCGCAAACATATGTCAGATATTTTTTTCTTGCATGTTCTACCATATTATATTATATTTTAAATTCCTTATCTAAATTTTCAGTGAAAATTTAGGTCATTACAACCGTAACTACTTTCTCCCAACAGCGTATGAAATTATTATAACGGTAAAATTACGTCATCCTAAGCATGCAATTGGACTGGACACGACTCATCTGGCACCCCCATGCCAGATTAAAATTCCGGCATGGGTAAAGACTAACGCAAACGCCAGTCTGATATGCAAGAATAATCTTTACAGATTTTTTGTTTAAACTTCAATAATTCAGAACCTCCTTCAAAATTTCTTTTTCAGTAAAGAATCAGACTTAACATAGGAACTGGGTTTATTATCATTACCGGCACTGTATTCTTTTATTATAATTTTTTTATGTGCTGTACTTCACATTCATAAGATATATATACCTAAGAAGTTTCAAAATGAGATCATCTCCCTTATACTTTTTCATAGTTATGGGTAATAAATAAAAAAAATGTGATTTACAGAGATATAATTCATGGGCATTGCATTCGTCCTCACTGAGATATATTCATATAGTATGAAGTTTTGAATTATACTTTTATAATTATACCCCGAACAAATATTAAGCCCGAAAAAAAAATTCGTAAAAATATCAAAGGGCAATAACATCAATACATCATTATTTCGCACCGCACTTCTTATTCAGGTCTATCAACATATGAAGTCTCAAATTGATAACAGTTATAGCAAGGACCCTTAACTTGACAAATAACGAGAGTCGTCCTGAAGACAGTGCGCTCGATTATTCTCAGTGCTTGATAGAAAGATACGGGGCATAAATCCGTTTTCATTTACATGTGTATTTGTTTCATCCTGGCATAAATGAAGCAGTAAAGCACTCAATAATTGCTTGCTGTATGCTATAATGATTTGATTAATATACTACATCTAGACACACGATGGTCTAGAGGTTACAGTTTAGTTACACTTTTCATACCATTACCTTCATTTTTACTATCAATAAGGATACAGATAACAGGTATGGGTATGCATGAACTGCCATAGGTGTGACAATATTTAATGAATTTTTGTTCCAAATTTTTAATTCAGATACTTACATCTGTAAGCTCTTTATTGATTAAGGTTGGTGACGATGATAAAATATCTGCCAACAGTCCCCCCGTTGATGTAATTTAAGCTGCTCACTTCAAAATCAGTTAGTTTATCTTGCTCAGCAATATTTTTCAGCTTGCATGGTTACATTTCTTTAAAGACCCTTGAAAAGCTTTTCAAAAAAATTTTTGGGTTGTGGTGTATTTTTAATTTGGAAAATCTATCTTTTAAAAACTTTAAAAGAATATTTAACCCTTTGGGTCATGACTTTTAAAAACCATCTATATATGAAATAAAAATAAAATTTTTGGGGCTCAGTTTGAATGAAACAAAAATTTTTCCCCTTGGTGTCTACGCGCGAATAATTTCAGGTTTGTTGACATTTTTTAATTTGGGAAAGGGATATTCATTAAATTTAAATTTATATTTTTTAATAATCTACGTTTAGTTCTAACAAAATATATATATGTAAGTTAACAAACAGCACTGTAATTGTTGATTTACAATGACATTTAAAATTACTGGTTTTGTATTTACCTTATCCAACACTTTGTTAACTGATTCACGTATGCATATGTACTGGGGAAACTTCCAGTTTCCATCAACTCCACACTGTCGATTAACAGTACCTAAAACATTTGATATGTGATAAATATATGTGGCACTTATATACTAATACATATATAAATAAAACAATCATCATATTAAAACGACATTGTATTTACATTATTTTGACGTGTCCAATGACATTGTTTTACGATATTTTGTCCAGCTTTACTAGAAGGAAAGATTCATGTATTTTTTAATTTTCAGTGAGCATTTTGTAAGCTTTATGAAACCTTAAAGAACACTTTAAACGACCAAATTCAAGACATTTAGGTTTGTTTACACTGATCAAGTTCCTATGCGGTAATGGCTATTGTAAGCTAGTGTTCACGTCCCTAAACACCGGGGCTTAAGCAGAATTAACATTAAATTTTGAACATGACGTTGGTGACATTTGATTTGAATTTTCAACACATCCGCAGATGTGTGCATTTGTTTTGTTGCTTTTTGTTGTTGTTCTTTTGTGGAAATTTCTTTCGTTCGTGCCATGTCATGGAAAGCGGAATAGTTCGGTGTTCCTAGTTAACAATCGTGATTTTTTTTGTTTTGTATGTACCCGCGATGCACGATGGTACGATAGTGAAAATGCGATGGTACGATGCTACTATTGTGAAAACACGATCGTACGATGGTGAAATCGCGATGGCACAATAATAAGATGGTGAAAATATCAATTATATCGCATTTTCACCAACGTGCCATCGCGATTCACAATTGCACCATCGCGTTTCCCCATCCCGCCATCCCGTTTTCACCATCGTGCCATCGCGTTTTCACCATCGTATCATCGCGTTTTCACCATCGTGCCATCGCATTTTCACCATCGTGACATCGCGTTTTCACCATCGTGCTATCGCGTTTTCACCATCGCGCCATCACGCTTTCACCATCGTACCATCGTGATTTCACCATCGTTCCATCGCGTTTTCACCATCGTACCATAGCCTTCTGGTTGACATGCACAAAAGTACATTTTTATCAAATGTATGCCTTCTCATTATTTAACACGCACCCTTTTTATTTGCGTATATTTGAGATCTAAGTATTTAAAACATGAAAGATAACAAAAGGCAATCGCTCCAAAATTAAACAAGAACCGGTTGAACCGGGTGATGCTCCCCGAGAAGGTTTTGGACACAGGAAAGTATAAAAAAAGAACAAAGGGAAACTAGGCAAGGTAGAGTTTTTTTGTTGCTGTTTTTTTTTGCACCACACTTCTATTCAATGGGATCTACCTACCTGCCTGCCTGCCTGCCTGCCTATCTATCTATAAAGTTTCGTGATGATCTTATAGTTTCAGAGTTATGTCCCGGGTAAAATGTGTAAAAATTAGCAATGGGCAATAACTCCAAAATTAGACATGACTGTGTTTAGGTTCTTTAGCATTGCAGTTCTATCCAATGAGATCTATCAACATATAAAGTTTCATATTAATACCTCTAATAGATTTAGATTTATGTCCCGGACAAAAGCCAAAAAGTAAAAATAAACAAAGGGCAATAACTTCAAAATAAGGCAAGGCAGAGTTATGGTTCTTAAGCACCAAGTTTCATGTTGATATTTTTTATATATTGAGAGTAATGTCAAATTTCAAAGTGTCAAAATGAAAAAAGGGCAATAACTCGAAAATTAGGCAAGACAGAGTTATGGTTCTTTAACCATGACCTTTTTCTCAATAGGACCGATATACCTACAAAGTTTCATATTGATATCTCTCATACGTTTAGTGTTATGTCCCGGACAAAGTTCAAAGTTTAACAATAAATAAAATGCAATAATCCAAAAATTAGGCATGGCAGAGTTACGGTTCCTGTGCATTGCAAAACTTACTAAATGAGATATATCTATTTGCAAAGTTTCATATTGATAACTCTAGTTTTAGAGTTAAGTCCCGGACAAAGTTCAAAGTGTAAAAATAAACAAAGGGCAATAATTCAAGTATAAGGCAAGGCAGAGTAACGGTTCTTGTGCACTGCATACCTACTCCATAAGATATATCTACCTACAAAGTTTCATGTTGATACCTCTTATAGTTTTAGAGTTATGTCCCGGACAAATTTCAAAGTGTAAAAATAAACAAAGGGCAATAATTCAAGTATTAGTCAAAGCAGAGTTACGGTTCTTGTGCACTGATCACCTATCCATTAAGATATATCTACCTACAAGGTGTCATGTTGATATCTCTTATAGTATTATAGTTATGTCCCGGACAAAGTTCAAAGTGTAAAAATAAATAAGGGGCAATAATTCAAAAATTAGGCAAGGCAGAGTTACGGTTCTTGTGCACTGCAACCTACTTAATGAGATCTATCTACCTACAAAGTTTCATGTTGATACCTCTTGTTGTTTCAAAGTTATGCCCCGGACAAAAGGCGGACGGACGGACAAAGTGGCAACTATATGCTCACCCTTCGGGGAGCATACTAAAAAGAAAGTTGTCATCCTTGTGCACTGTACATTTAAAGTTTCAAGTTGATATACAGCAAAACATGGAAACATATATTTAGCCTATATGAACACTTTAAAATAGTCTTTGAGCTTTATACAGGATAATGACTTAAATGGAAAATTTTATGTTAAGGTTTTATCATTTATAACTCTAATTAATAAGTAAGTATTCTAAACTTGTTTTTAGTATCTCCCGTATAAGAATCTGACATCTTTCTGTATTTGCACTGGTCATACTGACCGAAAGGCCATGGTACGATGGCGCGATGGCAGGTTGGTGAGAACACGATGGCACGATGATCAAAACGCAATGGAACGATGGTGCAAACGCAATGGTACGATGGTGAAAACACGATGGCACGACGGTGATAACGCAATGGTACGATGGTGGGTGAAACGCGATGGCACGATGATGATAGCGCGATGGCACGATGGTGAAAATGCAATGCGACGATGGTGAATACACATTTTTACCATCGCGACATCATGATTTCACCATTGTACCATCGTGTGTTCACCATCATACCATTGTGTTTGTATTTATATCATCGTTCGTCGTACCATCGCGTTTTCACCATCGTACCATCGTGCTACGCGGATAAGGACGAAATAAAAAATCACTATTGTCCAAACGGAACACCGTATGATAGAGCACTTTAGTAGAATGTCCGAAACGAGAAAATTAATAGAATAAAATTGATGTAACAGAAATCTGAAAGAGGTTATGAAGTCTGCCTATCACGATCAAGGCGACATAAGACAAATCTAAAACACACAAAAATACATAACTTATCCTACCAGTAAAATTAGTTGGACACGGGTTGCTTCTTTTCCCCTTTCCCCCTTCGATTGCATTCCCAAAAGGTTCCTCCCTTTTTTTTGGTAAATTTTTCCGGGCCCCTTTTGCACCCCGGGTTAAAAAAAAAATTTAAATTTTTGAAAATATGAATCAATTTAAAATTGAAAAAGAAAAACACATGCAATTTTTTAAGAATTTTTTTTGTTTTTTATAAAGGGTTTTTAACTATAATTTTTTTAGGGTCCCATAATAAGTTCAGGGCCCCCCAAAATTGTATATAAATCTTGAACTCGTGTTTAAAAAACTTAAATTTTAATTTTAGTTTACATATCAAATTAAATTCTATTTTGTTTACTTTAAATAAAATTTGTTTCCTTTTTTTGCAAACAATCAGGCCTTTTTTAAATCCCCTTTTCCGTTTGCATTTACATATTCCCAGTTAATCACCAAAAATAAACAAGCCTTATTTGGCATGAATATGTGGCAGTTGAACCATATGTTGTACCATTAGAAGTATTGATAGTACCATTCATTAGATCATCTGGTCCGCCACAATCTGATTTAAATAAATAAGTGTCTTGACCAATTTCATAGAAACATTCATTTAAAACCTTTACATTATGGTAGAAATTTTAAAAAAGTCGACACTTAGCTTAATACATATTATAAATTAGGTGTTGCAAATTATGTTTTCAAGAAAAGGGGATTATGAGTGTTTTCTTTGTTTCGTACTTCAAAATGTATGGTAGATTTATTCACTATGTATTGATACAAACACAAACCTATTATTGAACAGATGGTCGTATCCCAAGTCCCATTTTCACGACATTGTATGGTAGTTATACTTGCAGTATAACCTGTGTTACAGTCAATACGAGCTATTGCACCAAAAGAATGATTTCCTTCTTCTTGTAAAGTTATGTCCCCGTTTTCTATCGTCGGTGATGGTTCACAAACTAATATCATAATGTAACAAAAATAAATTCAAATAAATTCTTGTTCACTGTTCAAATCAAATAGATAGAATTTTTTCTTCTTTTTTTAAATAACGTTGGAATATATAATAGATTAATCTAGAGGAAGGTTAAATTACAATATTTTTCAAAAAAGCTCGGTTCAATATTAAAATAGTACGAAACCTTCACTACATTTAAACAGGTAAAAAATAAACAGTAAATTGTAAATGTTATTACCAATTAAATCGCATGTAGCAGTATCCCAGATCCCGGTATCACGACACTGTATGGTTGGCACAGAAAAATTATAACCAGTCTCACAGGTTATTTCCGCTAATGCTCCATATGTAGTATTTTCTTCTTCGAGCAAAGCTACGTTTCCATTAGACACTTTAGGGGCTACACTACAATCTAAATTATTATTAAATTTTAAGACAATTATATGTACCAAAACATTTTCTTTTAAAACCTACCTCGTAGTTATTCTTTTTTATTATTACAACAAACAAAAACAACACAGCTTCTTTCAAAATTCAAAATATTTTCTTTTCCAAAGAAAAATGTTTGTCTTGAACTTTTCTAAATTACAAAATAAGATATGATCCAAAACAAACCTATTAAAGTACATGTTGCATCATTCCATTCTCCTGTATCTAGACACAGTATAGTGTCTACTGTCGCGTTATATCCTGTTGAACATGATACATTCGCTATCGCGCCATACGTGGTATTTCCAGCTTGTGTAAGAGTAACTTGTCCATTAGCGATGACCGGAACAGCCTCACAATCTTAAAATAAATATCATGCATGCTCTACCTTTCCTTATTGTAAACTGATGTGTGACAACAGGAATGAGTTCAAAGTGATAGACAAAATATTTCGTGAATATGCTGAAATCTAAAATATTTGAATACCAACCCAGCGCTTACCATGCGACATGTTATAAACAATTCATCAGCACTTGCGCGAATTATTTAGAATGTTAACTCAAAATTCAATTTAACCCTCAAACCAAAGTGTTAGTCTTTGGCAACTCAGAGTAAATCTTATTATTTATGTAACTCAGTTTTACCCAACACATGTCGTGGTCGAATGATGGTAAATCCTTTTATAAAGTCGATCGGTGAAAAAACGTGTATATAGATAAAGTTTCCAAATGGGACGCGAAATAAGATCCAATTTTTGACACTTGAAATCCAAGGCTGTCCATACATACATACATACATACATACATACATACATACATACATACATACATACACACAATGTACATAAATATATCTGAATAATTGCTTTCACAAACAAATAAAAATTCGAAATATCAGAGGCATGAGAGCATCTATCCGTTTCATCAAAATTAATAGGTATTTACCCAATAGTTCACATTGTGGGGTTTCCCATTTTCCAGTCTCTAGACACTTTATTGTTCCGGAGGTTGAATTGTAGCCTTTATTGCACGTGACCTCTGCCAATTGTCCATACGTCGTATTTTCAGCTTCAATTAATGCGACGACCCCATTTAAAACCATTGGAACAGATTCACAATCTGTATTAAAACAATGATTAAATCATTTTATTTTTCATACAAATAGTAAAAAGAAAAAGCTTTATACATCATACTTCATTACTATGCAATAAAATATAAGAAAGGACACCCTATTTGTCAGTATGCACTTCATTAATTTTGGGAGTATATAATCGTCGTCATTTTATGCTCCGTAAGTATTCCTATATCTTATTCTAAAACTCCAAGGTCACTATAATCAATAACGTATCACGATAGTGATACAAAATGATAATATAATGAGTGAAAATTTACCAAGTAGCTGACATTCAGTTGTTTGCCATTGTCCCGTTTCTAGACATTGTATTATACCTATGCTTGCATTGTAACCTGTATCACAGCTTACATTTGCAAGTGCGCTATGCGTTGTGTTATTTTCTTCTAATAATGTAACAGATCCCTTTATAACAGTAGGCACATCTCCACAATCTTAAATTATAACATTTATAAGAACAAGAAGAAAACATATTTTGGATAAAATTTCGACACACAGTTTTACATAAATTATAACTTGTACATTATATTACAAGTTGTGTTAGCAAATTTGCCAGTTTTACGACATTGCATGATTACCAACGTCGCATTTGAGCCAAATGTTCACAAATAAGATTTGCTTCAGCGCCGTATATGCTTGTCACATTCCCTTTAACATTCTACTGTTAGGGGTTTTATAGAATTAGTTCCTATATTTCAATACGTCAAAAAAGTATATTTTAAGTAATAAATGATATTATGATTCTCTGTCAGTCGAGTGTTTCATTTAAAAGTCTATTTCGCATGAAACTAAAATGTTTTATATAAAAAGAGAGTAAGAAAGAACCGTAGCTTTGCATATCTTATAATTCAGCATTATAGTTTATCCCCGATTGTCCCAGTGTCACGCACACATTTATGGTTTCGTAAGTCGCGTTATGGCCAATGTTGCACGTCACTTCAGCTAAAGCACCGAATGAGCTATTGCCGTCCTCTTTCAAAACAATGCTTCCATTATCAATTGGTGGAAGTATTCCACAATCTGCAGAAAAGTTGATGAATATAAAACTTTGATTACTTTATTTTATATGCTTCTTGAAAATTGAAATAAAACACTCTTTATTATCGGAAAATGAGAAATGGATAGTTCTAAAAGTTGAACGTGCATATCTATAATGGAGTAGTATGTGAGTCCTATAAATTAGAAGATATGTCGCAAAAACTTTCAATCAGAGATATTGTCAAGATATTGATTCAAATGATTCAAAACAATGGAGGACTACATGCTGCATTAATACATGTTAATAAACTAAAACATGAATTTTAATGACAACGGCATCAAGGGAATCAACTCAAGCTTCCAAAATTATTTCAAGTTATCAACATTAAAAACATTACATACCAATTAAATAACATCCAACGGCATCCCATTCCCCTGTATCGCGACATTCGATTATATCAAGAGTCTCGTTGAAGCCATGTTCACAAACTACATCCGCAATAGCTCCGTATGTGGTATTTCCTACTTCTTTTAGGTCAATGGTTCCATTAGATATCGTTGGGACATCTCCACAGTCTGCAAATTTATGAAATAAGCATGATAATTACTGTAACCCAACTAATATTAGCAACAATATACTATTCGCTTTATTTGATGACGGCAATAAAACGCAAATATAAAATTGCAGGATTATGTCTACAAGATTTCGTCAAAAAAACTGTAAAAAGAAATTATTGTTTACATATCTTGTCTAGACTCTGTTGATAATGACTTACACAAGCGAATATTAGAATTTCATGGGGACATGTTAGAGCACAACAGAAATGTAAAATACATTGTCGTAAAAAATTAAAAACTCAATTTATTAAAGATCCTGTCACACAATTTTTTATGGTTTTATTTCATAAATATGATGTTCAAATTAAGATTTGTCAATATTGTTAGTTCTAATAAGCATTATTTATAAAGGTATTACCCAATTTAACATTTCATGTAAATAAAGGGAGGTAATTAGAAATTCATTTTCTATAAATCTCAAGTTAAATTTTCCAATAAGAAATGAATGTACGTAATTCATTGATTAAATATAATGTGCACAATATTTGCAGTGCACATTTTACATATTATTCGATGTTTGAAAATCGTTTTAATTGCATAACTATATACATATATATTATTTTTCAAGTGTGGTATACACATAATAACAATATCAATCACAAAACATACAGGATCTTTAATAAATAGGTTTTTATTTTCATCCAAGGCAGTGTCATATTCAGAATTTAACATAAGTGCACATTATAGTCTAAGTGTCAATCACGGACGTACCGGTATACATTACGGAACATGAATTTGATATTTTTAAATATCTTAACGTTTTTACATAAATAAATATATATTAATTGTTGACTTAAATTACATATTTACATCACACTATTACTAAATGTTCCGTAGAGTTATGTTATCATTTTTACACCAGTACATTATTTCAAATGCCAAGTTTTAAGAAATATTTTATAAAACAATGTTTCAAATCGTTCTATAAGAACATAAATTAAAATAATAACTCCGCATCAGTCGTCTATTCGATTTGCTTCAGCGCCGTAAGTGCTTGTCACATTCCCTTTAACATTCTACTGTTAGGGGTTTTATAGAATTAGTTCCTATATAACAATATGTCAAAAAGTATATTTTAAGTAATAAATGATATTATGATTCTCTGTCAGTCGAGTGTTTCATTTAAAAATCTATTTCGCATGAAACTAAAAATGTTTTATATAAAAAGAGAGAAGAAAAGAACACGTAAGCTTCATACTTATAATTTCACATGAAGTATTATCCCATTTCCCAGTGTCACGACACATTATGGTTTCTAAAGTCGCGTTATGGCCAATGTTGCACGTCACTTCAGCTAAAGCACCGAATGAGCTATTGCCGTCCTCTTTCAAAGCAATGCTTCCATTATCAATTGGTGGAAGTATTCCACAATCTGCAGGAAAGTAGATGAATATAAAACTTTGATTACGTTATTTTATATTCCTCTTGAGTATTGAAATAAAATACGCTTTATTATCGGAAAATAAAAATTGGATAGTTCTAAAAGTTGAACGTGCATATCTATTAAGGTACAAGTATATGTTCCTATAAATAAAAGATATGTCGCAAAGCCTTCAATCAGAGATATTGTCAAGATATTAATTCAAAACAATGGAGGACTACATGTTGCGTAAATACATGTTAATAAACTAAAACATGAATTTTTATGACAATGGCATCAAGGGAATCAATTCAAGCTTTCAAAATATTTCAAGTGATCAACATTCAAAACATTACATACCAATTAAATAACATCTTACGACATCCCATTCCCCTGTATCGCGACATTCGATTATATCAAGAGTCTCGTTGAAGCCATGTTCACATACTACCTCCGCAATAGCTCCGTATGTGGTATTTCCTACTTCTTTTAGGTCAATGGTTCCATTAGATATCGTTGGGACATCTCCGCAGTCTGCAAATTTATGAAATAACCATGATAATTACTGTTATCCAACTAATATTAGCGACAATATACTATTCGCTTTATTTGATGACGGCAATAAAACGCAAATATAAAATTGCAGGATTATGTCTACAAGATTTCGTCAAAAAAACTGTAAAAAAGAAATTATTGTTTACATATCTTGTCTAGACTCTGTTGATAATGATTTACACGAGCGAATATTAGAATTTCATGGGGACATGTTAGAGCACAACAGAAATGTAAAATACATTGTCGTAAAAAATTAAAAAACTCAATTTAGACCTGTAACACAATTTTTTATGGTTTTATTTCATAAATATGATGCTCAAATTAACATTTGTCAACATTGTTAGTTCTATTAAGCATTGTTTATAAAGATATTACCAAATTTAACATTTCATGTAAATAAAGGAAGGTAATCAGAAATTTATTTTCTATAAATTTTAAGTTAATTTTCAAATAAGAAATGAATGTATGTAATTTATTTATTAAATATAATGTGCACAATATTTGCAGTACACATTTTACATATTTTTAGATGTTTAAAAATCGTTTTATTTGCATAACTATATACATATATATTATTTTGCAAGTGTGGTATACACATAATAACAATATCAATCACAAAACATACAGGATCTTTAATAAATAGGTTTCTATTTTCATCGAAGGCAGTGTCATAATCAGAATTTAACATACGGGGACATTATAGTGTCAATCACGGACGTACCGGTATACATTACGGAACATGAATTAGATTTGTTTTAATATCTTAACGTTTTTACATAAATAAATATATATTAATTGTTGACTTAAATTACATATTTACATCACACTATTACTAAATGTTCCGTAGAGTTATGTTATCATTTTTACACCAGTACATTATTTCAAATGCCAAGTTTTAAGAAATATTTTATAAAACAATGTTTCAAATCGTTCTATAAGAACATAAATTAAAATAATAACTCCGCATCAGTCGTCTATTCGAAGTTGCCTACTAAAATTACAATTCAACATCGGTCGGATATTTCTCTTTAAATTATATTTTTCGTTTGAAATAATAAATATTTAAATTAAAAAGAAAGAAATAAGGAAAGAACACGTAAGCTTCATACTTATAATTTCACATGAAGTATTATCCCATTTCCCAGTATCACGACACATTATGGTTTCTAAAGTCGCGTTATGGCCAATGTAGCACGTCACTTCAGCTATGGCACCGAATGAGCTATTTCCGTCCTCTTTCAAAGCAATGCTTCCATTATCAATTGATGGAAGTATTCCACAATCTGCAGGAAAGTAGATGAATATAAAACTTTGATTACTTCATTTCATATTCGTCTTTAATATTTAAAAAATGCGTTTTTATTCTCAGAAAAACAAGAAAAGGGAAGTTCTTAAATTTGTGTGCACAGGGCATATCTATTAAGGTACCAGTATGTTCGTACAATGGATAAAAAATATGTGGCAAAACTCTGAATAAGATATTTTCAATATATTTTTATTTGTTAATTCAAAACAATGATAGAAGACATCATGTCGTGTGAATACATGTGGAACATGCAAATATATAATTATTACGACAACGACATAAAGGGAGACAACTCAAGCTTTCATAAAAATTTCACAAGTTTAGTATAACGTATAACTAGTGATTAACATTGAAATCATTATATACCAATTAAATAACATTCAACGGCATCCCATTCCCCTGTATTGCGACATTCGATTATATCTAGAGTTTCGTTATAGCCATTTTCACATACTACTTCCGCCAAAGCTCCGTATGTGGTATTTTCTTCTTCTTTTAGGTAAATGGTTCCATTAGATATCGTTGGGACATCTCGACAGTCTGCATATATATGAAATCACCATAATAACTTCTGTAAACAATAGCATGCTTATCTTCAAGCTTTATATTTCCCGAATAAGACATTTTTTCTACATTTTGTTAAAATCTTAACATTTTAATTGTCTAGAAATCATTTACAGCATATTTTGCACTAAAACAATTAAATGTGAATTTCGTTCTGCTTTAAACATTCGAAAATAAAATAAATTAAAGGTAAATTAAGACCCAATAAATTTAGACAAGATGTTTATTATGTATGTATAAACCTATTAAGTAACAAGCAGGAACATCCCATTCTCCGGTGTCGTGACATTCTATAATGTTTATGGTTTTATTATAGCCTGTGTTACATGTAACTTCAGCTAAGGCGCCGTATGTAGTATTGCCTTCATCTATAAGTGTTATGTCTCCATTCGATATTACTGACACGTTTCCACAGCCTACAAAATCATTTTTGATGTAATACATTGATTTTATTTAGGCTTGGATTTCTTTCAAAAACATGTTTTACATTTAGATACAATTAAAATGTTAATGTAAACTTCAGTTTGTTTCATTCTGTTCGTATATAATATTTTCGTATTATAACAAAGCTTAACGTTTCAGTAATTCGTGTCCATACTTTTCGTATCGTGTTTTCATAATAAGAAACATTCTGAAAAAGTGAGATATCTAGTCTCGAGTAACTTATTTCATATAAGAAAAAGACATGTAAGCAGTATAGTGTTATTTTACACCTAACATAGGAACAATGATAAAAATTGTTTAAGAGCGTTCAGAAGATTAGCAACAAAATTATTTACTTATTAAATCGCATGAAGCAGTATCCCAGACCCCGGTTTCACGGCACTGTATGGAATCCAAAGACGAGTTATAGCCAGTCTCACAGGTTATGTCCGCTAAAGCACCATATGTTGTGTTTACTACATCTAATAAAGCCACGTTTCCGTTGACAACCTCAGGAACGGTACCGCAATCTATTTTACATATTGCATGAAAAATCTCAATCATTAAATTATATTGCTACATTAACACACCTAAAAAGTATAAAATTACTGATTGTGAACATCTGAAACAAATTATGAAACATTTCAGTCATACCTCGTACTTAACATAGTTCATGTACGAGAATTATGCAAAAATTGTAATTATATTAAAACAAACATAACAAATAGACATTTCTAGCTTTGATGTCTCGTATAAATGAAACAAGCAAGATTTGAACTAGAGGTAGACTAGATGGTATGTTTTCTTGTTGCAGTATTTTACATGAGTTTTGTTAAAAATATGTACAAAGTTTATAAACCTTATAAAGTTAAACCTGATAGCATTTTACGAAAGCAAATGCATTTTCCTTTCAATTTCTGTCCTGCTCTTAAGATCAAAACTATAAAAAGAAATTTTCAAAAACTGTGTATTTAGGAATCTCAAATGGTTTGATATTATCAAAGAATTGATTTACCTATTAAATAACATGTTGCATTATCCCATTCTCCTGTATCTAGACACAGTATAGTGTCTACTGTGGCATTATATCCTATTGAACATGATACATTCGCTATCGCGCCATACGTGGTATTTCCATCTTGTGTACGAGTAATTTGTCCATTAGCGATGATTGGAACAGCCTCACAATCTTAAAATATACCTCAAAATGAATTGCATTTTAAACATGGTCTGACAATTGTGTTCATTTCATGTTTATTTTTTTACATATATAATAAAATATGCATGATATTTTAGTTTAAAAAATTGTATTACTAAGACAAGTATTTCAAATATAATAATTTCTTCAGCCATTATTTTTAAATGATTAAAAGTTACCTAATATTTCACACTGTGGAGTTTCCCATTTTCCTGTTTCTAGACAAAGTATTGTTTCGGAGGTTGCATTGTAGCCACTGTTACATATAACCTCGGCTTGTTTACCATATGTAGTATTTTCAGATTCTTGTAATGCCACAATCCCATTTAAAACGTCTGGCACAGCTTCGCAATCTAATCAGTAATGAATATTTGTATGTTTAATCAAATTTATGTGTTGACAACCCATGTGCAAAATTTAAGATTATTCGGAAACTCTGATTTTCAAGAATAATCAATTTCATTTTTTAAGATGACCCAAAAACTAAAATTTGGGATAAGAATCGCCCATACAATCGATTTCAATTCGATACTGGGTATATTATAGTTTGCATGTTTCTCCGTTTTAAGTGCAAAAGTAAAAATCTGTATGAATTTAAAATTATATATTTTTATTATTTATTTTTATTTTGTTTGATACGTAAATGGAAATTCTGTCTGAGCATATGCCGACTTTAAAGTTTAAGTTGTGGAGAAAAATTCAGGTGCCCCTCCGTATTTCATTCAGGCACGAGCGGACCTACATCATTCAAGCAAGGTAGCTGTTTAACGTAACTAAAAATGTGTCCATGGACCAAGGTTGCCCCTATTATCCATTATTTTGTCAATCTACTGACTCTTAGGGGCTACACGTGACACAAGCTGAAAACTGATTTTTTAATAAGACAATCACAAAAAAACTCCACAAATACTGAATAAATCCACAAACAAACCGCAAGGTGCATAACTACATATGCTGACCAACATTCTTTTATACTTTCAGGACCACAGGTCAAATAATTTTTGAGCTATGCATGAACAAGTATATAATTCATTCTAAGTGAAGATCAATAACTCTAATAAAACAGAAAAAATCCTCTTGCAAAATCACAAGGTGCACAGCTTCATAGTGATGTTGATCGTCATTTATTTTTAAAGTCGGTTGATTCCAACTCAAGCACTTAAAGTTCACATAACACTACGTTTTTTTAATGTTTTTACTACGTCAATGGCAATTGACAAATAAATCTACAAGCGAACTCCAAAGTGCATAAGTACACATGCATAAGTACAAATAATATTTGAGCTATGCATAAATAAGTTGAAAATTGCAAATTCATACTAAGACAATGGCAATAACTTTAAAAAGTTCCACATGGTGCATACTCTGACAAACCAGAATAAATTCTCATTTGAAACCTCAGATGCACAACTCCACATGCTTAGCAACCTTTCTGTAAAGTTTCATGACCCTAGGTCAAATACGTTTTGAGGAACGAGTGACACAAGATGAATATTGCAATATTTTTACTAAGTCAAGGTCAATGATTACAAATGCTCAATAAATCCATACGCAAACACCCAGATACACAACTACACATGCTGACCAATATTCCTATTTAATATGATAAACAAGATCAACAAGGAAAGGTGCTGTTAAATAAACGCAACCCTCACACGACGCAGCAACAAGAACCATCGGCAGGGAGCCAAGGAGGACCCCAAACAGAAACAGGACAGGGCACAAGGTAGAGCACGGATAGGCTAATCAATAAAATTCTATGGTTCCAGGTCAAATAGGATTTAGCTACGTGGGACATAAAAGTGAACAGACCTACGGATGGATGGACGGATAGACGGAGGTTCAAACGGGACAGTAATAATGTGCTCCACTTAAAAAGCATTACAGAATGAATGACATCAAAGAGAAAGAACAGTTACCTTTTGTCCCTCTAACCACATAATTAGTGTCCCGTGAGAGAGGACGGACGGATGGACCGACAAGGGTAAATCTAAATGCCACCCCCCCTCCCCCTCACAAAAATAATCAAAAAGCCGAGCAATGACACTTTTTGTTGAATTTTACATTGCACCAGCACCTTTCAGCTTAATTTTGCCGCAAGACTTCAAGTGCTCTTCTCTCATTTAGACATGAAAGGGCACCTGAGTTTAACCTACGACGTTACGAAAGCTAGCTGGTTTCTCTAATAAATGAATCATCCACAGTCCCTGCCACAGCAGTGATAGGCAAGTGGAAGTATGACATATATGTTGAGACCACATTAACTCAGCTAACCATTAAATACATCTAACATTCGGAGTAATTATTGATTTCTTGAATTGTCATTTCTTCATGCTTGTTTGAAATAAAAGCGCCAAAAGTTTTATGTAGCTAGACATTACTTCTGCTTTCAGTTGCTGTTGAACAAGTTATTTCGTATCGCTCTAATATAAAATAAAAATTATATTTAATATGTAAAACATAATTTTTCTTTAATAAGTTAATCATATACCTAGTATTTGACATTCAGTTGTTTCCCAGAGTCCCGTTTCTAGACATTGAATTATGCCTATGCTTGCATTGTAACCCGTTTCACAGCTTACGTTTGCAAGTGCGCTATAGGTTGTATTATTTTCTTCTAGAAGTGTGACTGTACCTTTTGTAACAACAGGTACTTCTCCGCAATCTTAAAAAGAAAATTAGAATCATCATAAGTTAATTAATGACTTATTTAATTATTCTTACTCATTTGATACAATATATCATATTGCAAGTATACTTACCAACTAGTTCGCAACTAATGTTATCCCATTTTCCAGTGTCAAGACATTGTATTGTTTCTGAAGTAGCATTATAGCCTTGTTCGCATGTAACAACTGCTTCTGTGCCATAAGAACTCAGTCTATCCACTTTTAACACTACATTTCCATTATCTAGCAGTGGAACATTTCCGCAATCTAAACAATGAGTAGAATACAATGTTAATAAAATGACTTGTAAGGAACTAGTAGGAAAGGCTTCAAACACCATGATTGATCATATTAATAGGTAAAGTTGAGAAACTCTAAAATGATACTAAATATGCAGAATTCAACATAAATAACATGTTCGTAAACTAATATTGAGAAAGGTTTTTTTATGATCAAACATAAAATATGATTGGTTTCTAAAGTATTTGTAGATAACTTAACACCCTATGTCGTCTTTTTTATTTATGTTATTATTTGATAATATACGTGTACTACATATATTTTATATTATAAATGAGTGACTGTGGTTAATCTTTTACAACCGAATTTTATATCACCACACCTATCAAATTACATCCAGTTACATCCCAGTCCCCGGTGTCCCGACATTCTATGATATTTAGCGTCTCATTATAACCTGTGTCGCATGTCACTTCCGCCAAAGCGCCGTAAGTCGTGTTTCCATTTTCTTTTAGGGCTATGCTTCCATTCAATATTGATGGTACGTTTCCACAGTCTGTTAAAATAACAAACAGTAAAATAAGTTAACCCGACTGATCAAAATTAGATATTGTGCGTGTCTTTATATTATCCTTTACAGTAACATTCCACTGGTAATTATAGCAGCATTTTCGCCTAGAAATCGTCACGGTTGATGTATATGTAAGACATATGTTACTCCGAATTAAATACAAATGTATTTATCAACAATACTATTACTGTTCAACACCTTTAGAAATGTGATACTAGTGTATGTTTTCACATGTTAAATAGTCATTAGATAAATGACACAAAAACTATCAGACTATTAAAACAGCACTTAAGATTTCTTCTTTTTTTCACTACTTTATTCATAATAAATAGTTTATGTATTGTGCAACATTTTAATAATAACAATATTTACACATTCAGAGCTTTTATGACTCGAATAATGAAAAGATTTAAATGGGAGGGAGTCTGGAGGAGAAGGTTTCTTGATTCAATAAAAAATCAGATTTGTGAAAATATTTTGCCTTGCTTATAAAGTTTCACCTGATTAGGAATATAATTCAAGGAAGCAAATTAAGTTTCCTTTCTTTATCTTTCTCTTTCATTAAAACAAAACTGAATTAAACTGTTAAAACAGATTTCCCTTAACAACTGTGTCTTTACGTATGCCAATGTTTCTGTTACGTGTAGGTGAATCAATTTACCTATTGAATTACATGTTGCATTGTCCCATTCTCCTGTATCTAGACACAGAATAGTGTCTACTGTCGCGTTATATCCTGTTAAACATGATACACTCGCTATTGCACCATGTGTGGTATTTCCATCTTGTGTAAGAGTAATTTGTCCATTCGCGATGATCGGCACAGCCTCACAATCTTCAAATATAACTCAAGATAAGTTTCATTTTAAACATGGTCTATACAATTGCGTTCATTTCATGTATGACTTTTACACATTTAATAAAAATAAATATGATATTTTAGTTTAAACATTTATATCACTAAGACATGTATTTCAAATTTAATAATATCTTCATCCATTATTTTTAAATGATTAAAAGTTACCTAATATTTTACACTGTGGAGTTTCCCATTTTCCTGTTTCTAGACAAAGTATTGTTTCGGAGGTTGCATTGTAGCCACTGTTACATATAACCTCGGCTTGTTTACCATATGTAGTATTTTCAGATTCTTGTAAGGCTACAATCCCATTTAAAACGTCTGGCACAGCATCGCAATCTGGTCAGTAATAAATATTTGTATATTTAATCATATTTATGCGTTGACAACCGACGTGCAAAATTCTAGATTATTCACAAACTCGGATTTTCAAGAATAATAAATTTCATTGCGTAAAATGACCCAAAATTAAAATTGGGATAAGGATAAAAATCACACATAAAGTCGATTTTCAATTTGATACTGAGCATTTTATATTTTTGCATGTTTCTCCGTTTTAAGTGCAAAATTTAATATCTGTATGAATTTAGAATTATATATATTTTTTTATTTAGTTTGATACTAACAGAGCACATGGCGACTTTGAAGTTTAAAAATGTACTATGCTCAAATTTGATTTCAGAAAAATATTGACAATGAATACACATTCTCATATTTAATATAAAAAAATAAACATGTTTTGAATTAATACAAAGTAGAATGATATGCTATTTTTTTTAACTCTTAACACTATAGGTGGTCATAATAAGAATATATATTATATTAAAAAACTGGCATTATTTTAAGAAAAGACCAACTTTACTTGACCTGTAATAGGGAAAACAGCTTCCCATTCATAGTTTATTCATTCTTTTATCCAAATTATATATATTCAATAAGAATTTCAAATATTTCAATAAATTTCTATGTTAAAAATAATTTACTGAAGGATGAGCAAGGTATATCTTTAAGTGTTGGAGGAAAATCCTCAGGTGCCCCTCCGTATATCATTCAGGTACGAGCGGAACTACAGTATGCTAGCAAAATAGCTTCCTAAAATAGCTCAAAATGTGTCCATGGGACACGGGTGCCCTGATACTCCACTGTTTTGTTAATCTACTGACTCTTAGGTCAAATTTTCTTGGGCTGTGGTTGACATAAGTTGAAAACTGAATTTTATTTACTAAGTAAAAAAAGAAATAATCCACAAGCAAACCCCAAGGTGCATAACTTCACATGCTGACCAACATTCTTGTATACTTTCAGGACAACAGATCTAAGCTTTTTTAGCTTTGCATGAACAAGTCTATAATTCATACTAAGTCATGGACAATAACTCTAATAAAACAGAAAAATTCAACTTGCAAAACCACAAGGTGCACAGCTCTTCAGTGTTGTTGATCATCATTCCTGTAAAGTTGGTTGATTCTAACTCAAGCACTCGAGGAACACATAACAAAACATTTTTGGAATGGTTTTTACTAAGTTAAGGGCAATTACTCTACAAATACTGTATTAATCCATAAAACCCAAACTGCATGTCTATATTATGCGACCAGCATTTCTGTAAAGTTTCATTACTCTATGTCAAATACTTTTTGATATATACATGCTCAAGTACAAAATTGCAATTTTTTACTAATTCAAGGGCAATAACTGTAAAAATACTTAATAAATCCACAACCGAAACACCTGGTGCACAACAACATATGCTTACCACCATTCCTATCAAGTTTAATGATACTTTGTCAAATACTTTTTGAGCTAAGTGCGACATTACATGAAAATTGGAAATTTTTACTACGTCAAGGGCCATGATTTTGAAAAAACAAAATAAATCCACAAGCAAAACATCAGGTTCACAACTTTACAACCTGAGCAACATTCCTTTAAAGTGTCATAACCCTAGGTCAAAGACTTTTTGAGCTACATGCTACACAAGTTGACAAGAGCCATGTCAACATGGCCATCCCCCGCCGAATGTGTTTGCTCATTGGAAGAATGTATATGTAGTAGAGCAGAATAATTCCATTTTAAGAGGTCTTTTGGTAATGAAACTGATGGCTATAGTGATTACAGATTTGAAACCTATGTGAATACTGATGGCTGAAAATAACAAAGGGCAATCACTGAAAAATAATGCAGGGTAGGTTATCATTCTTGTGTGCTGCATCCCTCCTCAGTAAAATCTATCCACCTATGAAGTTTCAAGTTGATACCTCAAATACTTTTTGAGAAAATAATTGAATTGAAAAATTAAGTATGAAAAATAACAAAGGGCAATAACTCAAAAATTATAAAAGGTACAGTTATCATTATTGTGCAGTGCACGCCTCCTGAGTGAGATCTATGCACCTATGAAGTTTCATTTTGAATATCTCAAAGGCTTTTTGAGTTATGCTCTGGACAAAATCAATTTTGAAAAATAACAAAGGGCAATAACTCAAAAATAATGCAGGGCAGAGTTATCATTCTTTAGCACTGCACTCCTCCTCAATGAGATCCATCCACCTATGAAGTTTCAAGTTGATACCTCAAATACTTTTTGAGATAAGCTCTGGACAAAATAGCATGAAAAAAACAACAAAGGGCAATAACTGAAAAATTGTATAGGGAAGAGTTTTCATTCTTGCGCACAACATTCCTCCTCAATAAGATCTATCCTTCTATGACATTTCATGTTGATATCTCAAACACTTTTTGAGTTATGCTCCACTCAGGTGAAAAATTAGGTATGAAAAATAACAAAGGGCAATAACTCAAAAATTATGAAAGGAAGAGTTATCATTCTTTAGCACTGCACACCTCCTGTGTGAGATCTATGCACCTATGAAGTTTCATGTTAATATCTCATAGGCTTTTGGAGTTATGCTCTGGACAAAAATCAATTTTGAAAAATAACAAAGGGCAATAACTCAAAAATCATGCAAGGTAGAGTTATCATTCTTTAGCACTGCACTCCTCCTCAATGAGGTCTATCCACCTATGAAGTTTCAAGTTGATAACTCAAATACTTTTAGAGATATGCTCCGGACAAACATTTCGGACGGAAGGACGGACGGACGGAAGGACGGAAGGTCGGACGGACGGACGGACGGAGACTATTTCTATATCCTCCGCCGAAAATTTTCGGCGGGGGATAAAAATTATAAATTTTCAAAAAATCAAGGACCATCATTTTGACAAAACAGAATAATGCCACAATTGAAATAATAGGTGCACATCTTCACATGTTGAGCAACATTCCTGTAAAGTTTCATGACCCTAGGTAAAATAATTTCTGAGCTACGTGTGTAACAATTTTAAAATTGCAAATTTGTACTAAGTCAAGGGCAATTACCCTGCAAATACTGAATAAATCCGCACGCAAACACCCAGGTGCTCAACTACACATGCTGACCAATATTCCTATAAGTTTCATGGCTCTAGGTCAAATATGTTTTGAGCTACGTGCGACACAAAATAGAACCGATGGATGGACGGAAAGACGGATGGACGGACAAAGGTAAATCTAAATTCCCCTCTCCCCCTATAGTGGGGGCACAATAATAATAAACCCGAGCAATTATACTTTTCTTTAGTGAATTTTAAGTCCAACCAGCACCTTCCAGCTTTGCTTTTGTAGAAAAACTTTAGGTGCCCTTCCCTTATTAAGACAAAAAAGGCACCTTAGTAGAACCACCAACGTTCCGAAAGCAAACTGAATAGCTTCCTCTCATGAAAGAATCCACAGTTCCTATCGTGATTTGAACCCACAGCGGTGAAAGGCAAGTGGAAGTATGACATAATTATATGTTGGAAACATAATAATTCAGCAAACCATTAAATACATTTTTTTTTCATTCGGAACAATTATTGATTCCTTGTATTGTCTCTTCTTCATGCTTGTTTCAAATAAAAGCGCCAAAAAATTTATGTAGTTAGACTTTACTTCTGCTTTAAGGTGCTGTTGAAAAAGTTATTCCATATCGTTCTATTATAAAATAAGAATTATATTTAATATGTAAAACATATTTTTTCTTTTATAAGTTAATCACATACCTAGTATTTGACATTCAGTTATTTCCCAGAGTCCCGTTTCTAGACATTGTATTATGCCTTTGCTTGCATTGTAGCCCGGTTCACAGCTTACGTTCGCAAGTGCGGTATAGGTTGTGTTATTTTCTTCTAGAAGAGTGATGGTACCTTTTGTAACAACAGGTACTTCTCCGCAATCTAAAAAAGAAAAATTATAAATTATAATAAGTTAGCTAATGATTCTTAGTCATTTCACACCAGATATCATATATGAAGAATACTTACCAACTATTTCGCAACTAGTGTTATCCCATTTTCCAGTGTCAAGACATTGTATTGTTTCTGAAGTAGTATTATAGCCTTGTTCGCATGTAACAACTGCTTCTGAGCCATAAGAGCTCAGTCCATCCACTTTTAACACTACATTGCCATTATCTAGCTGTGGAACAGTTCCGCAATCTAAACAATAATAGAATACAAAGTTGATAAAATGACTTGTAAGGAAATAGTAGGGAAGGCTTCAAACTATGAATGATCATATAAATAAGCAAGATTAACTAATTCTAAATTGAGACTGAATGTCGCAGAATTAGACATTAATAACATGTTAGTAAACTTATATTGAGAAATGCGTTTATCGATTAAACATAACATATTATTCGATTCCAATATATTTGTAGATAACTTAACACTCTATGTCGTCTTTTCGATATGTTATTATAAGATAATATGAAATAATATGATTGTACTACATATTATCAATTTCGACTGTGGTTAATCTTTTAAGATGATTTTTATATCACCATACCTATCAAAGTACAATCAGTAGCATCCCAGTCTCCGGTGTTCCGACATTCTATGATATTTAGCGTCTCATTATAACCTGTTTCGCATGTCACTTCCGCTAAAGCGCCGTAAGTCGTGTTTCCATCTTCTATTAGGGTTATGCTTCCATTCGATATTAATGGTACGTTTCCACAGTCTGTTAAAATAACAACGAGTAAAATTAGTTAACAAGATTGATCAAAATAAGATTGTGCGTGTCGTTATATTATCGAGAGTGACCGTTCCACTGGTAATTATAGCAGCATGTTCGTCTAGAAATCGTATAGGTTGATGTATACTGTAAATTATATGTTACTATACATCGCTTTACAGTGTTTTACAATGCTGACATCTTGATTTTTCTCAAATAAGCAGCAAGAATACTAAATATCATTGTTTATATACTAAAGTATGCTAAAATATAATAACAAACAAATTCTTAGATGTACAACTTCACATGCATAAAGTTTTATGACGGTCTAAGTCAAATATGTGAATTACGCACAATCAAGTTGAAAATTGCAATTTTTTCTATGTCAAGGGCAATTACTTTACAAATAAATCGACAGACAAACCCTCTGGTGCATAACTATACATGCTGACCAACATTCCTTTAAAGTTTCATAACTCCAAGTCAAATACCTTTTGAACTTTGCGCGACACAAGTGGAAAAAAAATCAAATATTTTCTAAGTCAAAAGGAATAACTCACCGCGCGATACGTAAGCTGCACAACTTCACAAGCTGATCAATATTCCTGTAAAGTGTGTTGACTCTAGGTCAAAGACAAATGTAAGTGTACTCCCCCGAAGAGTTGGGGCATAAAAATACTAAATAATGTCTCAAAGCACGTTCATTATTTTGGAAGAAAGTTAAAACATCTTTCTTCAAATAAGCATTTATATACAATGACGCTACCCAGCTTACGAACGTCGATGGTCCTATTCAGGTACATGTACCCGTACGTGCCTGAAACAATGCAAAGAGGTTAACCTGGGATTTTTTTCCATCGGTAAAGCTCGAAAGCTACTATATGACCTTATAGCGTTGGTGCAATATAAAATAAGATCAAACTAAACTATCAATGTCGTTACAGTCAGCATGACATTGTAAACTTTAAACTTTTGGATAAAATGTCTATATAATACAACGCAAGTACACACCAACAATATCACAAGTCGTGTTATCCCATTTCCCATTATCGCCACACTCTATGGTAGGTAAGGTTGTATTATAGCCGGTGTTACATCTAACTTCTGCAAGAGCACCATAAGAGCTATTTCCAGCCTGGTTTAAGGTTATGGATCCACCATTAATCAACGGAACAGTTCCACAATCTGCAAACGTGTTTATCAAACATCAAAACATCTATTCTACTTAAAAAGAACTATCATTCATTTTTCAATACAGTTTATCCATGGTAACTCATAATGTAATTACCTTACCAAGTTATATAAGAACCAAATCAGCATTATGGAAATAATCTTGTTTATCAAAATCAATATTGTTCTGACCAAACTAATTCCAAAGGGATTGCAAATCAAATGCGAAATGCACAAGCTTTTATGAACATGTAAAATATTATTCGATTCCAATATATTTGTAGATAACTTAACACTCTAGGTCGTCTTTTCGATATGTTATTATAAGATAATATGAAATAATATGATTGTACTGCATATTATCAATTGCGACTGTGGTTAATCTTTTAAGATTATTTTTATATCACCATACCTATCAAATTACAATCAGTAGCATCCCAGTCCCCGGTGTTCCGACATTCTATGATATTTAGCGTCTCATTATAACCTGTTTCGCATGTCACTTCCGCTAAAGCGCCGTAAGTCGTGTTTCCATCTTCTATTAGGGTTATGCTTCCATTCGATATTAATGGTACGTTTCCACAGTCTGTTAAAATAACAACGAGTAAAATTAGTTAACAAGATTGATCAAAATAAGATTGTGCGTGTCGTTATATTATCGAGAGTGACCGTTCCACTGGTAATTATAGCAGCATTTTCGTCTAGAAATCGTATAGGTTGATGTATACTGTAAAATATATGTTACTTTACATCGCTTTACAGTGTTTTGCAATGCTGACATCTTGATTTTTCTCAATTAAGCAGCAAGAATACTAAATCTCATTGTATATACTAAAGTATGCTAAAATATAATAACAAACAAATTCTTAGATGAACAACTTCACATGCATAAAGTTTCATGACGGTCTAAGTCAAAAATGTGAATTACGCACAAAACAAGTTGAAAATTGTAATTTTTTCTATGTCAAGGGCAATTACTTTAATTACAAATAAATCGACAGACAAACCCTCTGGTAAATAACTATACATGCTGACCAACATTCCTTTAAAGTTTCATAACTCCAAGTCAAATACCTTTTGAACTTTGCGCGACACAAGTGGAAAAAAAATCAAATATTTTCTAAGTCAAAAGGAATAACTCACCGCGCGATACGTAAGCTGCACAACTTCACAAGCTGACCAATATTCCTGTAAAGTGTGTTGACTCTAGGTCAAAGACAAATGTAAGTGTACTCCCCCGAAGAGTTGGGGTATAAAAATACTAAATAATGTCTCAAAGCACGTTCATTATTTTGGAAAAAAAGTTAAAACATCTTTCTTCAAATAATCATTTATATACAATGACGCTACCTAGCTTACGAACGTCGATGGTCCTATTCAGGTACCCTTACGTGCCTGAAACAATGCAAAGAGGTTAACCTGGGATTTTTTTTCCATCGGTAAAGCTCGAAAGCTACAATATGACCTTATAGCGTTGGTGCAATATAAAATAAGACAAAACTAAACTATCAATGTCGTTACAGTCAGCATGACATTGTAAACTTTAAACTTTTGGACAAAATGTCTATATAAAACAACGCAAGTACACACCAACAATATCACAAGTCGTGTTATCCCATTTCCCATTATCGCCACACTCTATGGTAGGTAAGGTTGTATTATAGCCGGTGTTACATCTAACTTCTGCAAGAGCACCATAAGAGATATTTCCAGCCTGGTTTAAGATTATGGATCCACCATTTATCAACGGAACAGTTCCACAATCTGAAAAGGTGTTTGTCATGTTTATCAAACATCAAAACATCTATTCTACTCAAAAAGAACTATCATTCATTTTTCAATACAGTTTATCAATAGTAACTCATTATGTTATTACCTTACCAAATTATATAAGAACCAAATCAGCATTGTGGAAATAATCTTGTTTATCAAAGTCAATATTGTTCTGACCAAACTAATTCTAAAAGGTTTGCAAATCAAATACGAAATGCACAAGCTTTTATGAACATGTGATTGGTGCTGCTTTTTATCAGTTTTTGCATTATTATGAATGTATAAACTTGCCTATAAGATCACATGTAGGTTTATCCCATTCGCCAGTATTGTGACATTCTAAAATATCTCGCGATTTGTTATAACCTGTGTCACATATCACTTCAGCTAAAGCACCGTATGTGGTATTCCCATCTTCTACAAGTTCTATGCTCCCATTCAAAACTGATGGGACATTTCCACAGTCTAAATAAAAAACAAAGAAAAACATCGCCATTGTCTAAAAAAAGACATTAAAACAGTTATTTTTGTTTTTGAAGAAAAAGTCTATTATTTCGCATGAACAACTAAACACCAAATATGCTGCATAGAATTACAACACAGTGACAGGGAATAAAGATATAAATACAAATTTGAAATCAAATTAGGTGTTACTTGTCCTTGTTGTGAGTTACCTGCTCATGAAAATGGCCTAACATAGGCAGGTAACTGTAAAGGAAGAGCTGTGACCTATATATTATTCTTTATCTCGAAACATTGTTTCAGTTATGATTCTCTTTAATAATGCAAATTTTAAAAAGATTCTTTTCACTTGTTTAAATTGTCCTTCTTTGTGTAAAAACTGGACAAAACTGTAGATTTTTATTTTAAAACAATTAACATAGTAAAATTTAAATTGATGATGATAAATAAGTTCAACGAAAACACCACACCAATAATATTGCAAGTGATGTTTTCCCATTCCCCTGTGTCCAGACAAACTATGGTATTTAATGTCGTGTTATAGCCTGTGTTACATGTTACTTCGGCTAAGGCACCGTATGAGCTATTTCCACTCTCTTGTAAAATAATGCTTCCATCATTTATAACCGGCACATCTCCACAATCTGCAAACGTCAAATATTGAAATTATATTTTCTTATGACAATCACTTACATCAAAACGATTAACATCCCTTTCAAATGCCAAAATTGTACATGAGCATGAAAATGATAACTAAAGAAAATGCATTTAAATGTTGTTGTTTTTTGTTGTTGTTGTTTTTCTACATAAAGTTAATATTTTCATCTATATGATTTAATTATTAAGAAAAAACAATTGATGCAGCTAAAAACATTCGTTAATATATAATTCTTTATATCATTTAATTTAACTTTTAGGGGATTTTAATTCGACTTGCTGTCATTGACAAAACGGAACATCCTTCTTGTATCATACATAATACGTAATAACAATAGTGATATCATAGGAGATAAAAATAGCATGGATATCAACTTTAAGACAAAACAACTAATTAGGTATAATTACAAACCAACAATAGTGCAAGTTGCGTTATCCCATTCCCCTGTATTAAGACACTGTATGGTATCTGACGTTGTGTTATAGCCTATGTTACATGTTACTTTGGCTAAGGCGCCGTATGAGCTATTTCCCTCCTCTTGCAAAACTATGTTTCCATTATTTATAAACGGCACATCTCCACAATCTGCAATAATAACACCAATTTTGTTACAAATGACTTTTTTTGACAATCAATTGCATAAAGACGAATGGCATCCCTTTCAATTGCTTTGCCATATAAGTAAAGAATATTTATTTTAAGTTTCAAATCGGGAATATTTGATGTTGTTGTCATTTTTGTAAAAGATCTATTAGCTATCCAATCAATTCACATAACGCCGTATCCCATTCTTGAGTAGAACGACATTCTGTCACATTTAACGTCCCTATATATCTGATGTCACATAATACATTTGCTAATGCCTCGCGTCTGGTATTGCCCACCACTTCAAATAGCTCAATATATCAATACTATTTGATATTGCCATCTGTAATAATGTGCATGAGCATATAAATGATAATTTAAGAAAATACGTGCATCCTTTCTTTTCTCTTTTTTTTCCTTTCTTTGTAAATATTTTCATCTAAATAGTTTGCATGTACCACAACAAGATATAACGATGGTGATATTATAATAGAAGATATCAAGTGTTTCACATAACAAATAATTAGGTAGTATTACAAACCAACAACAGTACAAGTCGCGTTTTCCCATTCTCCCGTATCAAGACACTGTATAGTATCTAACGTTGTGTTATAGCCTGTATCACATATCACATCGGCAAAGGCGCCGTATGAGCTATTACCGGCTTCTTGCAAATCGATTATTCCACCATTTATTAGTGAAACATCTCCACATACTGCAAAACATAAAACTAGACCATTAAAAATGACATTTGCTTTATGATAATATGTCATGATGATTATCCTTACATATAGATGTTATACTATGTTACGAAAGAACACTTGGTTTGTCCTTTGTGAAGTTTCCAATTTAATACATATACTTAAATTAAGACTTACTTAATAATTTACATGAAGTTGCATCCTACTTTCCTGAATAGTGACATCTCTACCAAGAGAGATACTGGTTTTATCCGTGTGATAAATATCTTTTTTATGACATACATCACCCACAGTCTGGGTGATATTTTGCGTACGTTTCAATGTTTATTATTCTGTAAATTTGCAAATTAACACACAAGTGAATTGTTAACGGCTTAAATTTTTAACGTATATCCTACGATTGCAAGTTCACTAATTAATTCAATTTGACTTTTGCGGTTATTTCCGCAATCTGTGGTGATGTACAAAGGTATATATAAACAACAAAAAGTAAAATGGCCAGATATTTCTTTTAAATAAAGTAAATATTGTCATCATCAGATTAAATTACTCTCAGAAAATTACTATGTAGCAATAGCATACATTTGTAACATTGTCAGTTGTATGAGTAATAGAGTGTATTATATCATTATCTATATGGAGATTCATTAAGTCAAAAACATAATACGCATGCGATTGTCGTTGTTTATATTGTGCAAGCGCAAAGTCCTAAGATATTGCTCATAAAGTCAAAGCAAAATATAAACTACGACAAAATGTATAATATATTGCCTTTGAAGTTGTTATTCATAATTTATCATAAATTTATTCATCTGCACACGCATTCGCCACTAGAAATGTAAAAAATCTATTTATCGATTTTAAATAGATATGCATTGGTCTTCCATTTCCTATCCGCCATGCCCTGACATAAGCGGTTAACAGATTGGTTCATTTTTCCTAAAAGATAATAATAGCTCTCATATGATGTAGTTCGGATAGGAATACCCGTCCAGAGGGGACCTGCCCATGAGACTTGCCGACTATCCGAACTGCAAACATATGTCAGGTGATTTTCTTGCATTTCCTTCCATATTTCATCATATTTTGGATACTTTACCTTAATATGGAAATGCATTTCATAACAATCGTAACTATTTTCTTACCACAGCTTATAGAATTACAACTTTATTCGACACGGCGCAATTACGTCATCCTAAGCATGCTATTGTATACCACGCGACATGTCTGGCAACCCAAATGCCAAATGTATATTATTGTTCACGGACAACTTTCATTTAAAGAAAAGTATGCTTCTTTATGAGTTAACTTATTAAATGAGCTATGACTTAAAAAGCAATTTCGATTTGATCAAAACGGCAATGAGACATTTATTGGACCAGGGAATCAAAATATATTTTGCTATATTATGTTGTGTAAATAATACACTATCATGTATGAAAAAACAATTAATAGATTAACTACACACCAACAACAGTACATGTTGTGTCCTGCCACTGTCCTGTTATCTGACACTGTATGGTATGTAATGTTGTGTTATAACCCGTATCACATGTCACATTGGCTACAGCACCATATGAGCTATTTCCGTCAATTTGCAAAGCTATGCTTCCGTAATCTAATAACGGGACATCTCCACAATCTGTAAATACGTTATCGTAAACTTATTAGGAAAGGGTTGTTTTATATCTGAATTTTTCTCTCTTTTTTTCTTCTTTTTTCTGATATGCAATGCCCATTTTATGCCACTCCAGCTAAATACATTACATATTTAATGCTATATGTTTTCGTCATTCATGAGCGGATCATATAAAAAATAACACAAGTGTATGTACGAAAAGCGTCACCAGAAATAGAACAAGCTTATGCTTAGAATTAATATCCTACCCTCAAATTATGGTATGTTATTTGGTCATTCTGTTAAAACATGTTATAATAATAATCACTATTTTAAGATTCAAGTGATGTGAAAGCGTTTGGCAATGCTAACTGTTAGACTTATACAATATTCCTAGTGGATGGCCTCCCTTTCCGGCCCCAACTAAAACGCAATGCCGTAGTAATCGGAACACGTGCTTATATGTATTGCGACATATTAACATGTAAGATTGACCTAAATGATATAATCTTGCATCAAATTTACAACATTAATATGTACCGCGGCAAACAGGGGCAACACCCAACAGGCATATATTAGCTGATTTTTTTAAATCATGGAATCACTGTAAAGACACTTAAATTTGAAACATACGGTACACACATTTTTAAAATCCTTATCTTTAAGATGAATGTAGCCAAGGATTTGTCAACTCCATTCTCAATATTTTATGACCTGATCCTCCAATAATAATAAGCAAGGTAACAACTTTACAGAAAATCTAGATGTAAATGTTTGCACTTTCTGTACTATTCGTTTCTGTTTTGTTTTTTGCTTTCCTTCTCTAAACATATAGACATCTATTTGAAATAATGAGTGTATTTTAACTAAGGATTTTTTGAAGATCATGACGAGGAACTGACAAATATAAAAGACAATGTCAATAAACCATTTTATATCCTATATACGTACAGTTTGTATTAAGTACACTGTTTCTTACCTATTATTTCGCAAGTTACACTTTCCCAAGTTCCGTTACTAAGACACTGGATATATTCTTTACTGGAATTGTATCCATAGTCACATGTCACGATTGCAACAGCACCATAGGTTGTGTTGCCACCGTCGATCGGTAAAATTGTCCCACTTTCTATAGCTGGTACTGTATTGCAATCTGGAAATAAAAAAAAATATGTTAAGTTTTATTGTACCTTTGAATATGAATTTAGTAAAATATTCTTCACCGATGATTTACGTAAGGTGCTACCGTCATACACACTTTTCGATTTGTTTAATTGATGTGAGCATATAGAATATAGAGCTATGTTTAAAGACAACTTTATATAAAAATTTTAGAAAGGTAGAAAAAATATCTGTAGAAATTCTTTTTTTTTCTTTAACACGTGATGCCGCATTCGATGTTGCAGCAGTTGATGAGAAATTATACAAGCATATTTCATACATATAAAGTCTTTTGGAAATGTCCTTCTTTACAATTTAAACAATCATTTTGTAACTTCATGCAGCTAATTCATAGCTTTATACACCTCTGCGTTCATTTATATGTATGCGATAACATCGTAATTTTTTTCCGTCATTATAAACAACACACATGCACATGAATTTTGCAGATGTTATAAAATACCACAATGACGGACATCACTGATAGGGTGAACACAGAAATATGCTGTATAAACATTGCAGTTACTTGCTAAAATTATTGTGAATACCTTTTATTAAGCACGGTTCATATGTTGACCAGGTATCAAATTCCTCACAAGTTATCACAGGGTTGCTGCTTTCATAACCTTCTATACAAGTTAATGTAGCGTTTGTTCCATATGTCGTTACTCCTTCCTCGTCAAGTATAAACTCTCCATTCAACGTATCGTTTGGTAGAGAGCTGCAGTCTTAATGATTTCAGAAATAAAACAAAATTCTTAGTATTATTACAAAATGAAGCAAAACCAGTCAGAGGAGCAGCACACTCCAGTATTCTATGTGGTAGATATAAGTGTTAAAGCAAATTAGACAAGGTTGCATAATTTTGTTAAACTGGTAGACTACTTATAACAAAGTAATTCTTGTTGGAAGTGAAAACTTTAAAAAGGCTTTTTTGATAAACAGAAGACAGATATATAATTTCTTTTGAAGCTAAACTGGCGTTTAGAAATGCATTAAATGTTTGACATTGAAGATGTTTTTAATGTTTACAGTGAATATGTTTGATAATTTTCACTAAAGCCAACGCAAAAGTCCAGGTGATTAGGAATGTCACATTTTTCAATGAATCATCGAGCTAAAAAGGTTAACCAACGCCGACGATGATGCCGCCGACGAATGGGTCATATAAAAGTGACTTCAGAAATTCTTTATATGAAATAAGTTCTTGTATTCATTTGTTTCACGTTGTACTTGACATTGTTTACCTAGCTTTTATCTCTAAATTTAAACAGGCACATTGCTGTCAAATGTTTCTTACGATAGTAACGGTGCTATTTTGGTACTACTTTACCACATGGTCTGTAATAGTAAATAACTAAGTAGCAATTGATATTGCTAATTGTTCTTTAGTATATTTTATAATGATAGCTAGCAGTTCTTTTCTGTCTTTTAATAAAGAATTTCCAAAAATAATACAATGTAAAGTATGTATTACTTGCTAGAAATAAATGTCTATAAAAAATACCAACCTGAGAAATCGCAGGTACGATTTTCCCATGTACCTGCAGGTGTACAAAATATGAAATCAAACTTCAAGAAGGTACCATTTATGTGATATCCAATGTCACATTCAACAACAGCTCGTTCACCTAACTGTGTATATCCCTCAAATGCAAGAGTAGTATTACCATTTAGTACTTCTGGCACCAGTCCACAATCTTTAAACAATAAATGTAACATATATTAAAGTAGTTTGTATAGAAAAAGAAAAAAAAACTAGAAATATTTTAAGACTTTGCTATTGCATTTCAAAATACCTTGAAATTCATCTTGTCTGTGTGATTTAAAGCTTCTGCTCCTAGAAACTATGTCAAGTAGCTAAGTTTATTTGCATGATATGCATAAGTAGAAGAGTGGTTAGCATGAACCTTATAGCTTAAATATACTTAAATTTCAGTAACGAGACGACCATAAAATAGAATCAGCGATTTGTTAATCAAGCGTTATATATGCATTGAAATGGTAAAACAATCATTTATAACGTAATCATTACTATAAATGCACACCTGGAAGTTGTGTGTATTTGTAAAGTTTTTTTTTTGTTTTTTTTTTTTTTTTTTTTTTTTTTGGTGGGTTTTGTGACGTTCTTTTTTCTCATTATGATTAGTTTATTACTATTATTTTTGTTAATGATATGATTTACAACTGATAGATCAGTTCATATATATTTAACATTCGAACTATTAATGTTCATGTTCGTACTCTATTATTCCTTAAACTATAAATCATTAAATTAGGTATGCTTGTATGAACCGTAATATTTTGTTATTATTCTTTGTAAGACGGATTGGGTCGATTGTTGGAATCTCGCTTCAGACAAATGTAGCATTAATAATGACCAGTCTCCTTATGTTCATTATTGAAACCATAATTATTATAAATCTTGTTTGTATCTAGAGCTCCATTAACCATAGTCTTACCAATTTTTTCACAAGTTACACTTTCCCAAGTTCCGTTTCTAAGACACTGGATATATTCTTTACTGGAATTGTATCCATGTTCACATGTCACGTTTGCAACAGCACCATAGGTTGTGTTGCCATCGTCAATCGGCATTATTGTCCCAAAGGTTATAAACGGTACTGTATTGCAATCTGAAAACAAACAAATTTTACAATGATAAAAATAAGTTTTAGTGGGCCTTTATATAAAGTCAGTAAAATATTCTTCAAGGGGTGTGTTTCTTAGTTACTGGAATAGAAAATTTGTGTTTATATTTCTTCGTTAATGGGATAAAAAAATTGTGTTTATATTTCTTAGTTACTGGGATAGAAAAAAGGTGTGTTTATGATATGAATTTGAAGGGTAAAATGGCTGTATCTCTAGACAATTTTAAATGAATATTATAAAAAAGGTAAAATTATGTTATTTCCATAATCTTCTTGTCAATTCTCAACCCAGTCGTCACATACATATAATGTTTCTGTTATCTAACACACATGAATATTTATTTGTACGTAAACCGATTAAATTGTTAAGGAAAATAATATTATGCTGCTATTTAAGTAGATTTTCTTTCGTATAGCGATAATTTTGTCATACTACATTCGCTCTTGAAAATGAAATATAAAAATTTATAATTTATTAAAGTACTTTGTAATTATTCTTTATTGAAATTCAAGCAATAATTGTGTAAGCTAACTTTAGCAAATATATAGCTTTATACTCAATTGCGTTAATTTATATGTATGAGGTAACATCAGTATTATTAACGTCATTATTAAATTTAAATACAACAATGAGGAACAACCTTAATATGATGAACATAGAAATGAAATGTATGACAATTGTAGCTACTTGCTAAACAATTGCAATACCTTTTATTAAGCACGGTTCATATGTTGACCAGGTATTAAGTTCCTGACAGGTTATCACAGGATTACTGCTTTCATAACCATCTATACAAGTTAATGTAGCGTTTGCTCCATATGTCGTTACTCCCTCCTCGTCAAGTATAAACTCTCCATTCAACGTATCGTTTGGTGGAAGTCCGCAATCTTAATGTAGATAAAGAAAAGAAAAGTCATGTAAAAATGCCAATATAAAACGCATTTTAAATGGATATTATGCGTACAAACATATGTCTGTGGTGGAAATATAACAGACGCTTTCAGGACCTATTTTTACAGTACAGCTAAGATCAAAACAAGAAAGCGGGTTTTTATTATCTATTTATCTTCTTCCGTGTTTGTTTTGTTTTTTTTCTTTCTTTTTGCTTCTTTGTTTGTTTGTTTACTTTTTTCATTTTACTTAATGAACAAATTAATCACCTGACTAAAAACAGTAATAGTGGTTCTATAAAGAAAAATACATAAATATTCGACAATCAAATAACATTCTACGAAAAATGATCACATTCAGATTAAACCATTTTGACGGAGAAAAGCACAATTTTCATATGGTCATGTAATGTGAATTTTATGCTGATGGTGTGATATGAAACTTACCAAAACCTAAAAAGTTAACAGATTGTATCCTTAATTGCAATTTTCCTTACTAATTTGGTAAAATATTTCTGTTATAAACACATTGTTATTTTATATTCCTGCAACTAAATCAAATATGTACTAGCTCGTTAATGCTGACTTGTCCAAAGCTATATTTCTATTTTAGACGAATCAGGGACATTGATAGTATCAATAAACTGAACTTGAACTAGGCAATCAATATAATTTCTTTTTGAAGGATTTTTGCATCAGATAGCATTAAAGTTACTTATTAACATATGAAAAATAAACTGACCGTATTGCTTAGGCCTAACAACAATTGTTAAAACATTAGAAGTACTTTGCTCATAGAGTTTGTGTTATGTTTTAAAGTCATACGGTTCACTGAAACGAACCATACCTGAGATATTACAGGTCCGATTATCCCATGTGCCCGATCCTCTACAAAAGACGTAAAACACTTTGTACGGGTTATTGTCTATTTCCGTTGCATATCCTGTATCACATTTAACTGTAGCCCGGTCATTGAACTTTGTTTCTCCCTCAACATCAAGAGTTGTGTTGCTATGTAAAATTTCTGGCACTGGTCCGCAATCTGTACAAAAAAAGATGTTGTCTTGCAATAAGTAGCTTGCTATATACAAAGTTTGATTACAATATCTCATTCCTAACACTAGTTATTGTCCGTAAACCAATTTTCTATTTTGGTAACATTGACTTTGACCTTAACCCCAGCGGCTCACAAAGCAAAACCAACTGGGGTCTTCACATAAGCTTGCTATATTCCAAGTTTGATTACAATATCTAATTCCAAACTCTAGTTATTGTCCGGAAACCATTTATCTATTTTAGTAACAGTGATATTGGCTTTGACTCAGGGGGGTCCGAAAGCAATACCAATCGGGTCCGAAAGCAATACCAATCGGGGTCATAACATAAGCTTGCTATACTAAGTTTGATTACAATTTTACATTTTTTACTATTTTTAGTAACGGTTACCTTGACCTTTTACCTAGCAGGTCCAAAAGCAATGCTATCCGGCGTTTTCACATCATGTTACTTTATACTAAATTTTATTAAAATACCTCATTTCAAAGTATAGTTATCAAACCAAAAAGGAGACCGACCAGTCCGACGACCGTCCGACCGACGGACAAGCAGACTCGTATATATATCCCCCTAAACTTCGTTTGTGGGGGTGTAATGATGTTGTTACATTTTACATCTTTAAAAACACATATGCCCCCTTTTCTAGCCCTTGACTCATACTTTTGCTAATTCTGTTACAGAAACATGCCAAAAATGGGAACATGGAAGTGTTCAACCAACTTTGACATTTGTGACACTTCCAAATCAATAGTTATTAACCGGAAGCGAATTTTATATTTGAAGTTACTGTAATTGTGACTTTTGATCTAGTGTCTCTTAAATCAATAAAGGTCATATTCTAGTTATGACTTATCAATATATGAAATATGAAGACTTTAAATGTTGAATTCTGCTTACGCCGGTGCTAGGGGGACTTGCACTTTCCAGTACCGTCCATGAACAGGCTCAATCAAACCGAACCTGCAACATTTTCAATTTTGTTGTGTTGGGCTTTCTGTAGGGATTCTGCTTTACTCTATTTGTGATAATGAACAGTACCCATTCCGACATATAAGGTCCCTGTTACCTTGACCTGTGACATAGTGACTCCAAGATCAAAAACGGTCATCTAATAATTATTATCAATCAAGATGTGAAATATGAAGACTTGGTAACTAATTGGTGTCAAGAGAATGCGTGGAAACCATTTTTACATTCAAGGTTATTGTGACTTTGACCTTTGACTTCGTGAGCTCAAAATCATCTTCTAGTGACGATCAGTTAAAATGTGAAACTCAAAGACTTGATAACAAGTAGTTTTAAAAAGAATAAATGGAAACCATTCTAACAATTTAGGTTCCTGTGACCTTGACCTTTGCTCTAAAGACCTCATAATCAATAGGGGTAATCTACTAGTTATTACCAATCAACATGTAAAATATAACGACTAAGTGTTAAATAGTTTTTAAGATAATGAGTGAAAACTACTCTGACATTAAAGGCCCCTGTGACCTTAACCTTTGAACTAGTGACCCTAAAATCAATAGGAGTCATTTACTAGTTATGATCAATCAGTATGTGAAATATGAAGACTTGGTAACTAATTGGTGTCAAGAGAATGCGTGGAAACCATTTTTACATTCAAGGTTATTGTGACTTTGACCTTTGACTTCGTCAGCTCAAAATCATCTTCTAGTGACGATCAGTTAAAATGTGAAACTCAAAGACTTGATAACAAGTAGTTTTAAAAAGAATAAATGGAAACCATTCTAACAATTTAGGTTCCTGTGACCTTGACCTTTGCTCTAAAGACCTCATAATCGATAGGGGTAATCTACTAGTTATTACCAATCAACATGTAAAATATAACGACTAAGTGTTAAATAGTTTTCAAGATAATAAGTGAAAACTACTCTGACATTAAAGGCCCCTGTGACCTTAACCTTTGAACTAGTGACCCTAAAATCAATAGGAGTCATTTACTAGTTATGATCAATCAGTATGTGAAATATGAAGACTTTGTGATAAAAAACATTTTCAAGATAATGAGTGGAAAACATTTTAAGATTTAAGACCCCTGTGACCTTGACCTTTGGCCTAGTGACCTAAAAACAATCGGGGTTATCTACTTGTTATGACCAATCAGAATGTGAAATATGAAGACTTTGTGATTATAGTTTTCAAAATAATGAGCGGAAACAATTGTGACATTTAACGCTTCTGTGACCTTGACCTTTGACCTAGTAACCTCAAAATCAATAGGGTCATCTACTAGTTTTGACCAATCAGTATGTGAAAAATTAAGACTCTGTGATCATTTTTTTAAGACAATCAGCAGAAACCATGTGGTCTACCGACAGACAGACAAACCGACCGACATTAGCAAAACAATACACCCCCTGTTCCTCGGAAGCGGGCATAATAAAGTATAAAAAACATTCTTTCCCTATGGTACAGTTTATTACTAGAAACACATAGCGTTTGTCTAGTCATTAAAACCTCCTCTTCCTTAATGAATATTTAAACAATCATCGGTATTACAAACATTGATTGATAAAAGTGATATTTTTTTAGCTTACCAATTCTTGTACATACAGTTGTATCCCATTCACCTGACGACTGACAATATATAGTTGTCACATTTGTTTCATATCCGTAATGACATTCGACGTTAGCCGATGTCCCAAATGTCGTATCAGTTTCATTATTTAGAGTTACCCAGCTATTGCTGATGTTAAATTCAGAGCCACAATCTGGAAATTAGTAAATAAAATCTCATTACAACAAGAAAACATATATATATTTGAAAAGGAAACAGCTGTGTTTGCTGCATAAAAATATTATACTTTCATTGATATATATGACGTGCACATATCGTAGTAGGAACTAGAAATCTTTTAAGACACGTTTGGACCAAATTTATTTTCTGGTACAATGTAAAATGTACATAGTAATGCATAGGGTGTTTTGTTGTTGGTGTTTTTTATTTTGTTATTTCTTAGTTCAACTTACTATATGTAATAATTATATTATAGCTAATAAGTTTCGAAAACCTATGACTGATGTACTCTATTTCTTTAAAAGATAAAGTATTTAATGCGTCACTATGATCTAATGACTTCAAAATTTGTGACCTCGAAATCAATAAACATCATCTTAATCTAGCTATCTGTAGGACAAACGTTAAGTGGCCAATGGCTCAGTGAAATTAACCGTTGGCTTTTTACCTTAAAATCAACAGGGTCACATTCTGTTCATTACCTAATCTATTCATCATCTAAAAAAATGAAGGCAGAAGTGGTCTATTCTTATTGGTCGAGCAAATGGTCAATAACTCAATGGTATTGACTGTTAGCCTAATAATACCTGTGTGAAAATTAGTAAAGGTCACTACTTGTTATGTGGAACTACCTTAACAAATCTTACGACAACAGGCCAACGCATTATTTAGTTATTGGTAGGACAATATTCTAGTGATCAATGTCCCAGTGCCCTTTGGATTGACCTCAAATCGGGCGTGGTCATATCATGTCCAACCAGCACACCAAATGGTTTGATTGTAGGCCATATAGTCTATATTCATCGGTTGGGAATTTGCTTTCACAGTCGCAAAATCAAAAAAGTTCATTGATTTATTAGTCATGACATCTTACAATTCTAGGTGACAACGTCTTCATTTATATGTCGCAAAATTTTTTATCCTTTGACATCAAAAAATAACAAATTATTAACTAAAAATGATATTTCCCCAAACCAAATTTTAGGACTTTGAGCCAACGTGTTCTCTAGTTAAAGGTCCGCCAAGCATTTTATGGTCAGGGCAAAGAAGGTCATGTTCTTTGGCGGCTCTGATGTTTTATTTTTCTATCTCAAAATCAAAAGAGGTCGTCTACTTGTCATGACAAATTTTCAACTGTAGGCCAAAAATCTCAAAATAAAAAGGATAATCTACCTATCATATCCAACATCGACATGAAATTTTATGAATGTGTGATAAATCTGTCTTTAGTTATTGGTCCGACAATTTTAATTGTTAAAAGTCATACTGACATTTACCTTTTACATTTTGAATTAAAATCAATACTATTATAAATCAAGATGTTTATTTGTTCTTTATAATATAAGAAGGAATAAAAGCAACTTTAAAAGATGCAATACATTTGAACACGATTTGAACTTGTAGTAATTGACTTTTATCTTACCTATGCCATGTCGTTTGATCTTTTTGGGGATCTTAAAATGAATTTGCAATGCTGTCAAGAAGTGACACGGCTATGGATTAAATATTTTATTTTTTTTTTAAATAAAGGTAAAAATATATTTTCTTCTATGTAATACATCAGAAAATTGAAGACCGTAAAGTACTGTAACATAATTCATAAAAGAGGATCGGACAAGGTTTTTATCGGGTCACAAATCATATTTGATAACAATGCGATTTACTACAGTAAATATTAGTAAGTATATTAAGAACTATATCTTACCGACTGGGTCGCAAGTTGGGACATCACTCCAATTACCATTAGATTGACATATTACTGCAAAAGGGTTGCTAACGTCGTATCCCTCGAAACAATCAACATAAATCTCTGTACCGTATGTTGTGTTGCTGCTACTTACACCTCCATTCAAGATAGATAACTCACCGCAGTCTGATATAAAATGGTATAAAAAAGATAACATTGTATATCAAAATACCTAATATCAGTATATTTTCTTACTCATGAAGAAAAAAGAAGATTTCAAATGATATTTATTTAAGACCATAAAACGATATCTAATGCAAACGTATGCTCATATGAGAACGTTTTATCATATAATCGGTTAAATATCAATCATGAACCACCATCAATGATGCAATTATTAAATTTTGGTACAAAATTTACTACAAATGCTTTTATGCTTTATCCTAAACAATGACTTAGCAATCTTCTCAAGCGTTTTACGGATTTGACCATCATGATTTTAAAAGGTCTGACTTTTTCAAACAAAAATGTGATTAATATCATTTTAGTTTTGACAGTCCATTTCTGATGTCAGATTTGATTAGATAATATCAATATCTCTTAGCTAAGAAATTGCTACAATTAAAATGTATAATAATTATCCAAGAATCCAATTGAGTATTATTAGAAAGCAATATAAAATGCAATTACTATGTATTTGACCACAAACATATATTTGTATATCAGATTATAAATTATCATAAGGTTGAATTTTTGTTTCATCACTAAATCAGCTTAGGATTATAATATGACATTACCAACAGGTTCACATGATATAATTTGACATTACTAACTGGTTCACATGATATAATATGACATTACCAACTGAATTATATAATATGACATTACCAACTGGTTCACATGATATAATATGACATTACCAACTGGTTCACATGATATAATATGACATTACCAACTGGTTCACATGATATAATATGACATTACCAACTTGTTCACATGATATAATATGACATTACAAAATGGTTCACATGATCTAATATGACATTACAAACTGGTTCATATAATATAATATGACATTACCAACTGGTTCACATGATATAATATGACATTACCAACTGGTTCGCATGATATAATATGACATTACCAACTGGTTCACATGATATAATATGACATTACCAACTTGTTCACATGATATAATATGACATAACAAAATGGTTCACATATATCCAGTATTACAATTAACCTTCACCACTGTACCGAAAGTTGTTACACTGTCATTTAAGATTCCATTTGTCACGGACAATTCCCCGCAGTCTAAACGATATGTAAAATTGGACAATTTAAAAAAAACAAATGAAATTGATCTCGTACTAAAAGACGTTTAACTAAGGAGAAATATATGTATATAAAAATCAAGATGTTTATTTGTTTTTTATTATATAAGGAGGAAAATTGTGCGAAACATTTGTACACGATCTGAAATTTATCTTACCTTTGCCATGTCGTTTCATGTTTGTGGGGATCTTAAAATGAATTTGCTGTTCTGAAAACCCTTTTGTTTAAAAATTTTATTTTATAATAAGGTGAAAAGAGGGCCATAAGCCCTGAATCCTCTTTATTGAATATTATTTTTTTTAAAAAGGTTTAATTTTTTCTTTTCTGGTCAGAAAATTGAAGACCGAAATACTTAACAAATTCATAAAAAGGATTTGGACAAAATTTATCGGGTCCAAAACATATTTTATAACAATGCGATTTCTACACGTAAATAATTATAAAATTAAAATTAAAACTATATCTTACCGACTGGGTCGCAAATTGGGGCATCACTCCAAAATTACCATTAGATTGACCCAAAATTTTGCAAAAGGGGTTGCTAACGTCGTATTTCCCCTCGAAACAATCAAATTTTAAATCCTTAACCGTTTTGTTTTTGTTGCTGCTACTTACACCCCTTCAAGATAGATAACCACCAGTTTATATAAAATGGTATAAAAAAAATTTTATAGCAAAAATTACCAAATTCAGTATATTTTCTTACTCATGAAGAAAAAAAGAAGATTTCAAATGATATCTATTTAAGACTATAAAACGATATCTTATGCAAACGTATGCTCATATGAGAACGTTTTATCATATAATCGGTTAAATGTCAATCATGAACCACCATCAATGATGCAATTATTAAATTTTGGTACAAAATTTAACAAATTTTTTGCTTTTATCCCAAACAATGACTTAATTTTTCTCAAAGCGTTTTTACGGATTTGAATTAGGCTTTTTTTAAAAGTTCTGACTTTTAAACAAAAAGGGATTAAATCATTTTTTTTTGAAGTCCCTTTCTGATGTCAGATTTATAGATGTATCAAATATCTTATTTAAAAAAATTTCTACAATTTAAATGTATAAAATTATCCAAGAAACCAATTGAGTATTATTAGAAAACAATATTTAAAAAAGCCCAATTTCTATTATTTGACCCAAAAAATTATTTTATATCAGATTATAAATTATCAAAGTTGAATTTTTTTCATCACTAAATCAGCTAGGATTATAAAACATTAAAAAGGTTCACATGATAAATATACTTACCAAAATGTTTTTCATGTTATATGACTTACCACTGTCATGAATATAATATGACATTACCCAACTGTTCAATATATAATTGCTTACCAACAAGTTCAATTTATAAAATGATATTACACTTTTTCAAAAGATATAAATTCAACCACTTGTTCACATATTAATATGATACCAACTTGTTCATGATAATATGACATTACAAAATGGTAAAAATGATTTTTTTACATTACATCTGGTTTTAATTATAATTTCATTACCCTGTTCAATTAAATATGACATTACCAACTGTTCCATAATTAATATGACATTACCCTGTCAATATTTTAAATGCATTACCCAATGTTCAATTTTATAATTTTAAAACATTTCCAATTAATTTATATAATAAACATCCCAAAAAATGTTCACATGATTAATATGACATTTCAACTGGTTCACATGTTTAATATGCATTTAAAATGGGTTTAATATTAATAGACAAAAATTGTTTACATGATATAAAATTTATTACCAAAATGTTCAAATAAATTAATTTTCCCAAAAGGTTCAGTGATATAATATACTAACCAAACTGGTTAAAATGATATAATATGGCATTCCAAACTGGTTTGCATGATTACTATAAAAAACAAACGTTCCATGATTAATATGACATTTCAACTGGTTCAAATAAAATTTAAAATTTTTACATTCCAAAATGGTTCAATGTAAAAATTTTGACATTACACTGGTTCCATGATTATATGAATTACCAACTGGTTCAAAAAGAATATAATTTTGACATTACAACTGTTCAAAATTTTAATATGACTTCAACTGGTTTATATGATATAATATGACATTACCAACTGGTTCACATGATAAATTTCCACTCCAAATACCGTCTGCATCACATACGATAGGTGTATTAGAGATGTTGATATATCCAGTATTGCAATTAACCTTCACCACTGTACCGAAGGTTGTTACACTGTCATTTAAGATTCCATTTGTCACGGACAATTCCCCGCAGTCTAAACGATGAGTAAAATTGGACAATTAAAAAACAAATTAAAAAGATTCGTACTTTGCGTTTAACTTAGGGAGATATTTAAGATGTTTTTTTGTTTTTTTTATTTAAGGAGGGGAAAAAAATTTTGGGGCGAACTTTGTCACCATCTGAATTTAAAAATTTACCCTTTCAATTGTTTTTCCTTTTTGGGGGTCTTAAAAAGAATTTGCTTCTGTCAAGAAGTGTCACGGTTTGATTGAAATATTTTTTTTAAATAAAGTGAACAAAGGGCATATGGCCCTGATCGCCCTTTGATTGAATATTATTTGTTTTAAAAAGGAAAAAAATTTTTTCCCCCTTTCTGTAAAAATAAAGACGAAAGTACTGTACATATCTAAAAAGGATGAAAAAGGGTTTTTTTGGGGTTTCAAAAATCATATGATAACAATGCGATTTACTACATAAATTTTAGAAAAGTTATATTAAAAACAATTCTTACCGACGGGCACAATTTGGGGACATTACCCCAATTACCATTAGATTGACATTTTACGCAAAAGGGTTCAAAACGTCGTTCCCTCGAAACAATCAACATAAACTCTGTCCCGATTTGTTTTGCTGCTATTACACCTCCATTCAAGATGATAACTCCCCGCGTCTGATAAAAAATTTTGGTAAAAAAGATAACATGTATACAAAATACCAATACAGTATTTTTTTTACTCAGAAGAAAAAAAAAAATTTCAAATGATTTTTTTTTAAGAATAAAACGATATCTATCCCAAACGTTGCTCAATGAGAACGTTTTATCATATAATGGGTAAATTCAATCTGAACCACCCAAAATTTACAATTATTAAATTTTGGAAAAAATTAACACAAATGCGTTATGCTTTACCCAAAACAATGACTTAGAAATCTTCTAAAGGCTTTTTCGGTTTTGACATTTTGTTTTTAAAAGGGTTTTATTTTTTCAAAAAAAAAGTGGATAATATCTTTTTTATTTTGACAGTCATTTCTATGTAATTTTTTAGATATATCAATATACTTATTTAAGAATTGCTAAAATTTAAATGTATAATAATTATCCAAGAATCCAATTGATTATTATAAGAAAGCAATATAAAATGCAATTACTATGTATTTGACCACAAACATGTATTTGTATATCAGATTATAAATTATCATAAGGTTGAATTTTGTTTCATCACTAAATCAGCTTAGGATTATAATATGACATTAACAATTGGTTCACATGATATAATATGACATTACCAACTGGTTCACATGATAAAATATGACATTACAAACTTGTTCACATGATATAATATGACATTTTCAACTGGTTCAAATGATTAAAAAAACATAAAACCAAAAAGGTTCATGATATTTCAATACCCAAATGGTTAATGATAAATATGACATACCAATGTTCACTGATATAAAGACATTAAACCCAAATGTCAATGATAATAATCTTACCAACATGATAATATTTACATTATGGTTCACAATTTTATGATATGCCCTTTAAAAACTTGTTTTTAATATTAAATGGGAAAATTTTCAACTGGTTCAATGAATAATAGACATTAAACCCAAATGGGTTCCATATATGATATGACATTACCAATTTTGGGTTTCCCTATATAATTGACATTCAAAATGGTTTCTTTGATATAATATGACTTTAAAAAACTGTTCAAGATATAAATGATCCAACTAGTTCATATGATATAATATGACATTACCAACTGGTTCACATGATAAATTTCCACTCCAATTACCGTCTGCTTCACATACTAGAGGTGTATTAGAGGAGTTGATATATCCAGTATTACAATTTACCTTCACCACTGTACCGAAAGTTGTTACACTGTCATTTAAGATTCCATTTGTCACGGACAATTCCCCGCAGTCTAAACGATATGTAAAATTGGACAATTTAAAAAAAAACAAATAAAATTGATTTCGTTCTAAAAGACGTTAAACTAAGGAATAATATATGTTTATACATAAAAATCAAGATTTTTATTTGTTCTTTATAATATAAAGAGGAATAAAGGTGCGAAACATTTGTACACGATCTGAATTTATTTTATTTAGGGCTTTCGTTTCCTGTGTGGGGATTTTAAAAATATTTGCTGTTCTGTGAGGGTCAGGGGCTTTTATTGAATTTTTTTTTATAAAAAAAGTAACAAAGGGCAATAATGACCCTGAACGCCTTATTGTTTGAATTTTAAAATTTTTTAAATAAGGTAAAAATATTTTTTTTCTGTTTTTTCTCCCGTCAAAAATAAAAATTAAAGACCCCCAAAAGTTACTGTAACAAAATTTCAAAAAGAGGATGGGAAAAAGTTATATCGGGAACAAAATTCATTTTGGGATAAAAATGCGATTTACTACAGTAAATTTTTAGTAAGTATATTTAAGCCCCCAAATTATCTTACCGACTGGGGTTCCCCAAAGTTGGGCATCACCCCAATTAACCCTTTAGATTAAACATATTACTGAAAAAAGGGTTCAAACGTCGTATCCCTCGAAAATCAAATAAAACCCTCTGTACCGTTTGTGTTTTGCTGCTATTTTACACCTCCTTTTCCCAAAAAGAAAAATCCCCCAAAAGGTCTTGATAAAAAAGGGTTTATAAAAAGAAAAATTTTTATATCCAAAATAAATATCAGAAATTTTTTCTTATAAATTAAGAAAAAAAAAAGTTTAAAATGATTTTTTTTAAGCCCTTTTAAAACGATTCTTATGGGAAACCCCTTGCTAAAATGAAGAATGTTTTATCTATAAATCGGTTAAAATATCAATCACAATCACCATCAATGATCCCAATTAAAAATTTTAAAGGGACAAATTTACAAACAAATGCTTTTATATGTTTATTCCTAAACAAGGATTTTGGGAATTTTCTCAAGCGTTTTAGGATTTGGCCATCTTTGTTTTTAAAGGGGTCTAATTTTTTTAAAACAAAAATTTGGGTTAATTTTCTTTTTGGTTTTAAACAGTCCCATTTCTAATGTCGTTTTGATTAATAATAATCAATATTTCTTATATAAAAAATTTTAAAATTTAAAAAAATTTTAAAAATTTACCCCAAAAAACCCAAAATTAAAGTTTTTATAGGAAAGAAATTTAAAAAAGAAAATTTCCCAATGTATTTGACCCCCAAAATTTATATTTGTATATAAAGATTTTTTAAAATTTTTTCATAATGTTAAATTTTTTTTCATCATTTAAATCAGTTTTGGGAAATTTAAAATATAACTTTAAACCACTGGGTTCAAAGTTTAAAATATGACATTCCCAAACGGGGATTTCATGAAAAAATAAAAATTTGACTTGTTTTCATTGAAAAATTTAGGGACATAACAAACCGTTTTCGAATGATAAATAGGGATATTCCAATGGTTAAACATGATTTTACGGGGGCCCATTACCAATTTTGTTCCCATTAAAAGAATATGAAAAATTTAAAAAACTGGTTCTTTTTGTTTAAAATATGAAAAACCAACTGGTTATCTTTGAAAAAATATGACATTACCAACTTGTTCAATAAATATAATATGACTTACCAACTAGTTCAAAATTGATATATTTTTACTTTGGGTCCACTGTTCAATGATATAATTTTGATATTACTAACGGGTTTCAAAATGAAAATTTATAAAATTACCAATTTTTTTTAAATGATATATTTTGCCCTTTATTTAACGGGTTCACATTGTTTTAATAAGGGACTTTCCAAACGGGCTTAAAAAAATTTTTAAAAATGAAAATTACTAATGGTTCAGATGTTTTTAAAAATTTTGAAAATCCCCAACTGTTATAAATTTGATAAATATGACATTATCAACTTTGTTCACTTTGATATAAATATGACATTACCATTTTTTTTTAAATTTCAAACTCCTCACACTGATTACTTTTTTTGGAAGGAATTGAAATTCACTGCCTTCACGGGACGTCACATGATGAGGGAAAGTCCATGAGTAACGTCGAAAATTCCCAAATGAAATATCGACCTTTTACATAAAAAATCTAACGCCCATTTTTTCTTTTTTTCTTTTTTTTTTTAACGTTATGTCCCTACTTTCTGTTAATTTTTTTTTTAAAACTTTAAAAGCAAAACAGTTTTTACTTTTTAAAAAAAATGTAAAATTTGAAAAAAATTTTAAATATCGTCAAAAATCTTGACGAAAATGTTGTGATGGCAGAGATCTAATCCTGCTGTAAGGGGAGATCACTGCGTAGGAGATTGCTTTTTAATATGATATAATGTTACATTACCAACTTGTTCACATGATATTATATAACATTACAAAATGGTTCACATAATCTAATATGACATTAAAAACGGGCTCATATAATATAAAATGACATTACCAACTGCTTCACATGATAAAACATGAATTAGCAACTCATTTCATGATTTTAATAAGACTTTTCCCAATTTGGTTCTTTTTGTTTCATAGCCCCATTATTAACTTTTTTCACATGAAAAAGTATGACAAAAAAATGGTTCACTTTAAATTTATATAAAAAATCAAAAACCCAGGTTATATAAATTTTCTATGACATTAAAAAATTTATTACATGAAAATAATATGAAATAATCAAACGGGTTCCCAAAATACTTTTAATAGGGAACATTGCCACCTTTTAAACATGATATAATTTGACTTTAAACCAAACCAGTTCACATAAATATAATATGACTTTCCCAACTGGTTCACATAATATTATATGACTTTGGGCCTAACTAGTTCTTATATCAAAAAAGACATTCCCAACGGGTTTCCCACTTTTATATAATATGACATTAAAAAAACTTTCATATGATAAATTAAATTCCCAGTTTTTTCACTTTGATATAATTTTGCATTACAAAATGGTTCACAGGCCTAATATGACATTTCGAACTTTTTCATATAATATAAAAGGGTTTTTTTAACCAACTGTTTTCACATGATTTTAACATGATTTTACAAAGGTTCAAGGGAATTAAATAGGGACTTTTAAAAAACAAAGTTCACATGAAAAAATTTGGCTTTTTCAAAACTGGTTCACATGTTTTTTTTGCCCATAAACAAACGGGTTCACATGAAAAACAAAGGGACTTTTCCCAAACTTGATTAAATATTTTATTATTATGGACATTCCCAAAACTGGTTAAAAATTTTTAATTTAACATTACCAACTGTTTCAAAATATAAATTAGACTTTCCCAGTTGTTCACTTTGATATAATAAAACATTAAAAAATTTGTTCACATGTTTCTAAATACATTAAAAAACGGGGGGGTTTCATAAAAATAAAAAACCAATCCCCAAAATTTGCTTCACATAAATAAAACATGTTTAAAAAATGACAAAAAAAGGGTTCACATGACCTTTTTAAAAACTAAAAAACCCGGGTTTTCATAAATTTATTTATAAATTTTACCAATGGTTCACTTTAATATAATATGACATTAAAAAACGGTTAAATTTAAAAAATTTATGACTTTTACCAACTGTTACATAAAAAAAATTTTTGGCTTTCTAAACGGGTTTTAAAGGGGGGAATTTTTTGCCCATAATTAACGGGTTTTCCCTTTGTTTAACATATGACTTTTCCCAAATTTGGGCATGATTATATTATATAAACCATTACCAACTGGTTAAAGGGATGATAAAATTATGCCCTTTCCCCAACTTTTTAAATATCAAAAATTTATGCCCCTTTTACCAGTTTGGGTTCACTTTGTTTAAAATAGACATTACAAAATTGTTCACTTTGTTTCAAATATGACATTAAAAAACTGGCTATATAAAAAAATTAAACAATCCCAATTTGTTTTACTTTGATATAACATGAAAAAAATACTTTTAAAAAAAGGGTTTTCACTGCCCTTAATAACATTACAAATGGGGTTTCAAAATTAATTTATTATGACATTACCCCCCGGGTTTCCACATAAATAAATATAAACTTTACAAATGGTTCACATGAAAAAATTGACTTTCCCTACGGGTTCACATGAAATAATTTTTAAACCTTCCCAAATGGTTCATATAATATAATATGACTTTTCCCAACTGGTTACTTTGATAAATTTCCCCACCCCAATTCCCGTCTGCTTCACTTTATAGGGGGTTATTAGAGGAGTTGTTAACCCAGTATTACAAAAAAACCCTTCACCACTGAAACCAAAAAGGGTTACCATGTCATTTAAGTTTCCCCATTTGTCACGGAAAATTTTCTCCGCATTTAAACAATTTTGTAAAATTGGAAAATTTTTTAAAAAAACAACAAATGAAATTGATATACTAAAAGGACGGTTTAAAATAAAAAGGGAAAAATGTATATAAAAAACAAAAATGTTTTTTTGTTCTCTGTTTAAAGTAAAAGGGCGAAAAATGTTTTCGAAACACAATTTTTAACACGATCCCGAAATTTATCTTACTTATTTCCCTGTCGTTTCATTTGTTGGGGGGGATTTTTAAAATGGAAATTTTTCACGGCTTTTTATTTAATATTATTTTATTTTAAAAAAAGGGTTTTTAAACCGGGGCACAAATCATATTTTTATAACAAACAATTTTCTCCCGTAAATATTAAATAAATTATTAAGAACCCTTTTTCTTACCGAAATTTGGGGGCCCAAATTTGGGACATCCTCCCCAAATTGCATTAGTTGAAACTATTTTCTGGGAAAAAGGTTTTTCTAACTCGTATCCCCCAAACAATTTAAAATAAATCTCTGTACCGTTGTTGTGTTGGCCCACTTACACCTTCCCTTCAAGAAAGAAAAAACTCACCGCAAATTTTGATATAAAATGGTATAAAAAAATAACATTTTATTTTCAAAAAAACCTAATATCGTTTTAAATTTTTTTAACTATGAAGAAAAAAAAAAGAAATTTTTAAAATGATTTTTTATTTAAGACCATAAAAAGAATTTAATGCAAACGTATGCTATATTAAACGTTTTTTCATATAATCGGTTAAAAATTTAAACATTTAACCACCACAATAAAACAATTATAAAATTTTTGGTACAAATTTTCTACAAATGTTTTATATGCTTTATCCTAAACAAGACTTGGGGAAACTTCTTCAAACGTTTTAGGGGTTTGAACAAACATGATTTTTAAAAAAGGGGGCTGATTTTTCAAACAAAAAAAGTGATCAAAAATTTTTTTGGGTTTTGACAAATCGATTTTTGAAATTTCAATTTGATTTGATTTAAAATCAATAATTTATCTAAAAATTGCTACAATTTAAAAAGATTAAAACAATTTCCAAGGGCTCCAATTGAAAAAACAATTAGAAAGCAATATAAAATGGGAATTATATGTATTTTTACTACAAATATATTTGTTTTTCAGATTATAAAAAAATTTTATAAGGTTGAATTTTGTTTCATTTCTTAATCAGCTTAGGAAATTTTAAAATGGGCATTACCCAAATGGGTTACCCTGATCCCCAAAATAAAATTTCCAACTGGTTTACATGAAAAAAAATGATTTTTACTGACTTGTTTTAGGGATTAAAAATTGAATAACAACTCTTTACATATATAATATGTCAAACCAAAATATTCACATGATCTAATTAAAACCCTTACCAGCTTGTTCCCCTTTTAAAAAATATGACATTAACACCTGGTTCACATGAATTAAAATGAATTTCTAACTGGTTATCATTTATAAAATTGACAAAACCCAATTTGGGCAAAATTATATAAAATGACATTATTTAATAGTTACATGATTTTTAAATTGGGAATTATAACTTGGGGACATGAAAATAATATGCATTACCCCTGGTCAAAGTATATAAAAATGACATTACCAACTTGTTCAGAGATATAAATGTTTCATTAAACCCAAATGATTTTACATAAAATTTTTGACACCCAAACCCAACCCCGGGTTTAAAATAAAAAATATGAAAATTTTCCCAAATTGTTCACATGATATAAAATGACAAATTTTTACCAAATGGTTAAATGATTTTCAAATGACATTACCAAATTGTTTTACAATTTTAATATGACATAACAAATGGGCACAATGATTAATATAAAATTACAAAAAGGGGTTTAATAATATGACCTTACCAACTTTTTCACAAAGATATAAAAATTTTAATTTTCAAACCGGGTTTTCATTAAAATAATATGACTTTCTAACCGTTTTAAAATGATCTTAATTTTTGACATTACCAATTTGGGTTTACATGAAAATAATATGACATAATAACTTGGGTTCAAAAGGGTTAATATGACATTAGAAACTTCTTTACAGATTTTAAAATGAAAAATTTCAAACTTTGGGATTGATATAATTAAATTTCATTATAAACTGGTTTTAAAGATTTTAAAATGACATTTCCCAAAAAAATTTTACATGATATAATATGCCATTTACAAAATGGTTTTTAAAAATAGTATGGAAAATTACCAAATGGTTCACATTTTAAAAAATTTCCACTCCAAAATTTCCCTCTGCTTCCCTACTAGAAAGGGTTTATTAGAAAAGGGGTTTATATAAACCAGTATTTACAATTAACCCTTTACCCAAAAATACCCCAAATTGTTTCACTGTTATTTAAAAATTTCCCTTTTGTCACGGGGCAAATTTTTCCCCAAATTTTAAAACGAATGTTAAATTTGGGCAATTTTAAAAAAAAAAATGAAATTGATCTCGTACCCAAAAAAACGTTTAACTAAGGAGAAAATATAAATTTTATTATTTAAAAAACAAAAATGTTTTTTTTGTTTTAAATTTTAAAAAGGAGGGAAAATTTTTCGAAAAAATTTTTACACGATCTGAAATTCATTTTTACCTTGCCATGTTGTTTCATGTTTTTGTTGGGGGTTTTTAAAAAAGAATTTGCCTTTTTACTGCTTTTTTTTTTGAACATTTTATAATAAAGGGGAAAAGGAGGGCCAAAAATGACCCTGAATCGCCTTTTGACTGAATATTTTTTGTTTTTTAAAAAAAGGTTTTTAAAAATATTTTTTTTTTTTTCTGCGTAAAGAAAAATTTTTAAGACCGCAAAATAGTATAACACAAATTTTAAATTTAAAAGGACGGGGCAAAAGTTTTTTCGGGTTAAAAAATCATATTTGTAACAAAGCGATTTAAATACATTTAAAATTTATAAATATATTAAAAAACCTTTTATCTTACCACTGGGTCGGGAAGTTGGGACATCACTCCAAATTTCCAAAATTTGATTCATATTACTGAAAAAAAGGGGGGCCCAACGTCGTATCCCCCGAAACCCAAACAAACATAAATCTCTGGGACCCCTATTTTTGTTTTTGCCCCTTTCTTTCACCTCCCCTTAAATAGAAACTCACCACATTTGATATAAAAAGGTTAAAAAAAAAATTAAAATTGTTAAAAAGCAAAAAACCTATATCAGGGAAAATTTTCTTATCAAAAAGAAAAAATTTAAAATTTATATTATTTTTAAAAAAATTTTTAAGATGTTAAAAAAAAGTAGATAACTATGTTTCCCTTTTCATTTTAAAAAACAATTAATAATCCCCAAATTTAAACAATAATTTCTAAAAAATAGAAAAGGTTTTAAAAAAAAATAAAGTTGAAATAAAAATTTTTTTTTATTTTGAGTTTAAATTTATAAAGGAAAGCCCTGGAACAAATTTTTTAATTTTAAAAATTTAAATTTCTTTTTTAAACCCGTTATTTATAAAATGAATTCTATTTTCAGATTATTACTTTTATTTAGAAATTTAAAGCGCCTGTTTTTGGGAGGAAAAAAACTCGTTTACAAACATGGGCAATTAGCGAAAAAAATGATCAATTTTTATAAGGCATATATTCGGGAAACCCCCTTTAAGGAAAAAAAATTTTATTTCATTTCTTATTATTTAAATTTCTTTTTATTTTGTATCCATGTTATCCCAAATTTTAAATTTTTATTTTTTATCTTTTAATTAATTTTTTATCATGTAACTTATTTAAGGAAAAAAAATTTTTTTAAAAACTGGTATTTTTTAGGATCGAAAAATATAAAAATTATGATAAATAGTTTAAACAAAAACTTTTTAAAAAATCATGTAACCCAAAGGAAAAGAAAAGGGCCGAAAAGGGGCCCCCTCACAAAAGCTCACAAATTTTTGGGAAAATTGTCCCCAGATTTTAGCCATTTTAAAAGGATGTTGGAAATACAAAATAAATACCTTTTCAATGCATGTAGTAACACACTGGGCAAAATTTTTGGGTTTTTATACCCGGATGAGAGACAAGAAACTTTTCGGGGACGAACGCTCGATATTCGAAAATTGTAACCCAAGGGGGGTTTCATTTTACTAATGATAAAGCCCTTCCTATATGAATACATAAAATTGTTCCAAAAATCAAAGGGTTGTTATTAAAGGTTTTTTTTTAGAGTTTAAACACTGCTTTATCATTATGAAGCATAAAAGGTTTTTCCAAAAAAGAAAAAACCCTTTTAGTATATGGAAAAACCAAACTTACAACCAAAGCTTTTTCCCAGAATTTCTAACCCCAAAGGGCAAAAATTAAAAATGAAAAAAATGGGGGCATTTATGGCCCCCAAAATCGCTACCTGTACAAAGGGCCCCTTTGGGCTAAAGGCCCCAAATTTAAAACCCGGGGCTTTTTTTGAAC
>NW_026864540.1:0-21688 GCF_026571515.1 Ruditapes philippinarum
ATTTATTTTCACTTTTATTAATTTTTGTATTTCGCTTGAAAAATCGTAGAGTGAAATAAAATAAACAAACAAAGTTTTATCAACGTTTTTCAAAATTCGTTATTCTCAAAATGTTTCCACACACGGTAGATTAAACGACATTTTTTCCCAACCCACTGGAACAGCCTTTAAAGAACGTTTCTAATGGAAACTCTTAGGCGAAAACAAATTAAACCACCAACATAAAGTCCAACTTTATAATGATAATTATATTTTTCTTGAACGTGTTAGAATGGAAATAGATATAAATTCTTCGTGCATTATTGTATAATAATGCACGTTTTTCGTTCAAATGCTTTGTAATTAATCACTCAGGCCTTCGTGATTATATTACTACACATTTGAACTCAAACCGTGCATTATTCTACAACAATACACTCAGAATTGATATCTATTTCCTAATTATACATTTTCAGAGTGATAAATGCACTTTGCAAGACATACCCTAGCTTGTTTACACATTAAGGTTATTTCAACATCTGATTCATATTAGTGGAAATAGAATTGGGGATGAAAAGCTAACATAACAATTTCATATAATCCGAAATAAGCACCAGTTTTCACTTAATATCTTTTCGCTGTATGTGTTTATATAATATAATATATGAAAAAGTCATAGCAACTATCACAGATAAAGTGCAATTTTACAAAACATAAATCTTCCAGTTATTATAATGATATTAAAGAATGAATAAATTGACATGCAGTGTGTAACTAATTTCTTTGCTACAACTGTGCCATTATAAATAAAAATCTACTATGTGTCAAACTGTTTTTGCATCTCCTTTTTATAAAATCAATTCATTTACTTTTCTTGGATGCATGTACATTTGGTTTGGTAACAATCCGTTTTCAATGTTCAATTTATAAATTTATCTAACCTTTATTATAGACGTAACTTAGTCGAAAATAGATATGTTTCTACGTTAATTGTAGAAGTATTTATTTAGTGTCTCTTTCATTTATGAGATATCAATAAAAAGATCGGTTGTCTGTACCGACACATAGAATGCCTTTTGCCTAAAATTGTCAAAAGTTTGAAGCGTTTCACAAAATATCAGTAAATTTTCATTTGATAGTGAGATTAGTTAAAACAAAACTTGCAAAACCACCTGTATCATTCGTGAAATGTCAGGAAATAAATCGACACATTTCAAAAATGAAATTTTCAAATGGGAGGGAATGTAATATGTATAAAAAAATCTTTTAGATGATCACAATTTCCTAGTTTTAAGATTACAATTTAATGACCATCTTCAAAGCACAGTCCATAAACAGACTCAATCAAACGGAGCCTGCAACATTTTCAATTTAGACGTTTTGGACGTTCTTTAGGGATTCTATTTCTACATTAGGCGGTAATATCCTCTCATGTCTAATACTTGTCTGTCACTTGAGTATAGGTTATTGGTGTATTATGGTATTATTGCGGAAATGGTGTAATAATTTTATGTTTTCAATTTGCAGAAACAAATTAGAAAGGATTAACATTGTTCTTATAATGTTTTCGGTCATCATTTTGTCTTCTATTGCAGACAAAATTTGACAAATGGATAAGCACATCATCAATCAAAAACTAATTCTAGAATTATATTGGTATGGTTGAATGCGTTGCATAAAACGACACAAATTGCTGCTAGAATATATTCTTAAATAATTGACTTTTGAACAATTTTCATACTAAAAATATGTAAACAAGTTCTAGAAAAAAAATTACAATAAATTGCTAAATATCATTATAACATTAGCATTTATATCATATCTTTCACAAAAATGATTTTTTAAGATTTCGTCTGTCGTTAAAACTTTGCCAACGTTGACATTATATTCTATAGCTTTACAGTCATCAAAAACTGTATAGAAAACTTGCCTATAGTTACTGAAAATGAATGAATTTAGGAAAATCGTTAAGTGTCTTTAAGTGCTGTATTTCAGAATACTACTCTTACTATGACTATATGGTAGAAACATCATTTATATTCTTCACTACTCTTTTTAGAAAAAAACAAACACCTGAAATATTCCCACTTTATGATAGTCATACATGTATATAATCTCGCCCTCTATTTAACAATACTGTACTTTAATTACTTTAGATGTATTTTATTCTTTTATTCAATTATATATACATGTTCACATATCGTTGTATTAGTTGTTATAATGTTAATGTTTGTTTTCTGTTTTTCTATGACTATAAAATGCGAAACACCACAGCGCACTATTCAATTCCTAAACATGGAAAAGAATAGGTTAAAAAGCACCAAGTGTCCTAGGCAATTATCGTGTATCATTGAATGATCAATGTAATGTTCTATTTTGTGTTCAAATACATATGTGAACCCTTCATCTCCAAAAGCAGAACAAAATATCTGTAATCATATCATATTATAACATATTACATCGCTAGACATCTAGTAGAAGATTCTGGCATTTTTGGATAATGTCTGCAATACATTGTCTTGATGTGATCAAAAGTCTGCCAATTATGATGCCAGATACTTATATGGAAATAGTTTAACATAACTCTGTTATACAAGATTTGTAGAGATGTCTGCAACATCCTCGCAAATAAACGTTATTTTACCTGCATTTTATTCAACAAATGCATTATTGAATGTCTGGCATTGTAAATGCAATATACGTGCAATGCATATAGAAATACTTAAATTAAAAATTACCATAAGTGTATGCTAAAAATATAATGTTCCTTTGAGTATCTTGATTTTTTTCTTGACGAATAACTATTACATTTCTTAATGTCAATTTGAATATCTGGGTACCCTAAAGTAAAATCAAAATGACATGAAAAGGAAGCAATGAATTAGCGCTATTGAAACATGCTTAAATACATTTTCATTTTAGTAAACATTGAAAGAAAATTACACTATTTAATTATCTTAGAAATCAAAATCGTGGCTTGAAGAACATACATAAAAAAGAAAGAAGGAAAGAAAGAAGCAATGAATATAGCCTTTTTAGATTTATATCTGTTAAAATCTTGTATAGATAACACTTTTATATACCAAGATGTGCTTTGCACATTTAATATTACAATTATATTAAACGGAGATATGAAAGTTTATATATAACAAACTGTAATTGGCAAGTCTATTGCTATAGTCGGTTGAATGTGCAATAAACATGTCAAGATGCTATCTGCGACAAGAATTCAGAAATGCTGTAAAACATAAGACCGTAGTGTATATAACAGAAGATTACCGATTTCACTGTCAACGATGAAATTCGTATTAATTCATATGTTAGCTGTTTCCTATTATTATGTATAGTCGTTTTACATATTTATAAATTTATCGATACACGTTTTTTAATAAACTGACTTAGGATAAAATGTGATGCAAAACTGTATTTCTGCCACGCACGGTACATATTCTCACTGAAAATGTATTGGAATTCGTGGAACTGCATATACATTTATCCTGAAGAGAAACTATTCTCTTATTTATATCGTTTTTTGTTTAAATGTTTAGGTATATAATTATGATCACCTTTAAATAGATTTTATTTCATTTAAAAAGTTCAGTAGGTATTTACAATAAGTCATTCAAAGTTAATATTGTCTAAAAAGAATGGGGAAAATGAATTACTAAATCTTCAACAAAATTTGGAAATTGTAGCTCGGAAAGTACATAAGTTCGTAATGGTTTACTGTATAGTGATATTTTCAATGCCTTAGTGACTTGGTCGGTAATAACAATAAATTGCACCATACGAAATTGCTGTTACAGATAATATAAATTATCTAAAATTTCAGAGAATATTCTCTATGTTATGTCTTGATATGATCGAATACAGACGCCATAAAACCAGAAACTTAAAAGGCCATATTTTATGTTGTTTACATGGCTAGCTTTTACATATGCTATTTCTGGGCAGAGCACCATATCATTGTCAAAGAATAAATCTGCTTTTTCATAAAATTTAATGTAAAAACACAACGAACGTAATATTTTCGTGGTGGACAATGCAAAAACAATATTTTGCTCCTGTGACCTAGTTCTTTTTTCGAAATGACCCATGTTCGGACGTATCCCAGCAATTACTTAGACAAGCATCCTGCCTAATTTGATGACAATTGAGTCAAAAGTGTGACCACTAGAGTGTTAACAAGGTTTTTCTATTTTAGCTCCTATGACCTAGTTTTTCATCCGAGATAACCAATGTTCGAACTCATCTGAGTAATTATCTAGAAAAGCATCCTGACCTAGTTTGATGATAATTGAGTACAAAATGTGACCATTAGAGTGTTAACAAGGTTTTTCTATTTTAGCTCCTGTGACCTAGTATTACATCCGAGATAACCCATGTTCAAACTCATCCGAGCTATTACCTAGATGAGCATCCTGACAAAGTTTGATGATGATTGAGGCAAAAATGTGACCGCTAGAGTGTTATCGAACAAGTGTGGACGGACGACGGACGACAGACGACAGACGACGGACGACGGACATTCAACGATCCTAAAAGCTTACCCTGAGCTAGCTCAGGTCAGCTAAAAACCAATAAAAACATCAACGCCTATAAAAAAGAGAATGCATTTTTCCTTTTAATTTTGATTCTGGAGCCCCGTAGGAAGAGATAAAAAAAAAAAAACAATAATTCAACTTAGCAGAAACCAATGACTGATTTTGATATAAGAATTCACAGTAAACATTTTCAATTTTGTCAAAATATTGCCAAATGTTGTAATGTTATCTTTTAATCATAATGGCTCTTCTGATGATATCTTTTTTGCATGTTGGTGTTGATAATGTAAGGGAGTAATCAATTTCTCATTAAAGAAATTTAGAAATGAGGAGTTTGCTTAATGCTTTATTTCAATCACTTGCCCATATCTTAGACAAATATATCTAACTTTCTCCAAATTGTGGTAAGAGTTGAAACGCAGTTTGTCATAGCTAATGTGATATTAAGCCTTGTCTAGTAAAATAGTTATGAATTATCAGGGCCAATGCATATTGAGGACCTTTAAATTAGAGCATAATGACCGACTAGAGACATACATGTCTGACAAGAGTTTTACAAATCCTTTGAGTTGTAATTTAATAATGCTGCATTATATAAATAGTAATTAAAACAATTACTTTAGACGGATGATTATGAATGGTAAAAATAAAGCGAATGTACTTGGTAATCCTATAGTTTTTCCCTTTTAGGTGGTTGCTCTTATATTTTGTTCGTATTTCAGGATCATTCATTCTAGCACTGTGCAAAGGGGCGGAAAAGATGTTGCACTTTACCATCACCTCTCGTGAACAGACTCAATCAAACAAAGTCTGCAATTTTGATTGTGTATGTTTGTATTCATTGATTTCGAAGGATCACTAATGACTTCTGTGTTTGAATTACTCTCAAATAAATACGTGTCGTATTTCATATTAAAATGAATTATGAAAAGTGCTACTTATCATGCCATTTACTAATGTGTTTTATTATTGAATGTATAATAAACTCAGTGGGGGTTGTGGCTAGAGGATGAATGATAACAGCTTACAAAAACACTAAAACAATACTGTGTTTAATTTTTATTTAAAGTCATAATGCTACCTTATAGTTTCACAATTGTTTTTTTAAGGCCACATTCAACTTAAAGTTTATTTCTAACAATCGTTTTAACACTGTTTTACCATAGTGATATAATAAAATAAATATATGTAATAAATATATGTAAGAAATCCAGACAGGAGTTAATGATACCTTGAAATGACTTATATCTTGCTAAATTGTCATTAATTCTTAAAGGCCGATTACGCCTATGAAATGCTTTTTTTATTTGTGAAAAGCTTTTTATTTTGTGGTGTCCTGTAATTGTTTCCAAAAAGGTACTCATTTGCCAATAACCAGAGCCATCTTTTGTTCCTGATGTCTTTTGAAAATATGTCAAGTTATAGTGATTTGGTATTTTGTATGAAAGTCAAAATACTACTACTTTTGTTACAAATATTTCACATTCAGTGCTACTTTCTTCAAGTGATAAGCATCTAACTTGCTTTAAAACCCTTATTTTAAACCCTATAAAACTCATATTTTCACTTTCTAAAGAAGGAAAACTTTAATTATTTCTGAGGCATAATGTGTTATATTCATAGCCTGTGGTATAAACAACTTAATGATATTAGACCGATTATCAAGTACAGAAAAAATGTTGAAAAACATACACAGCAATCGGCAGAGACATAACTACAAGTTTTTGTACCTGAAATAAGAATCTGAAGATTATATCTTTGACAAGTATTTGGAATTGTGAGTTGTTGATAAACGCGACATTTACAATATAAAAGATTATTGTTCATGCATAAATACCCATGCTCTTTAATAAATATTTAAATGAATATTACGCGTAACACTTCTGATGTACATAATGATACTGAATAAATCAAATTGTACTATTTCTATTTGCTTATTTGACAATTGTATTTCATATAATAATAATAAAATAATGATAATAATAATGATAACAATTAATAACTAGAACTATCGCTGAATGCGATTCATACCCCCACCAATGTCCTTGACAGAAGACAACTTGGAAAGGTTGTTAAGGGACACAAATACATATACATAAAAATAAATTATCTATGGTGAAAAACAGACTAATTGTACAGGTAATAGTATAAATATATATTATCAAATCATGTTCGAAACAGTTACAAATAACCTTTCATTTTCCCAATATACTAAACATTTTCTAAGTCAATTTTTGACCTTCAAGTGTGGCCTTGACCTTAAGCTGGCACAAGGGTAAGATATGTTCTGCACATTGCCCATTTGAGTAAAGTTTGAAGAAATTCCTTCCATTAGTATAGAATTTATAGAGCGGACACGACATATTGTCTATTATTGATTGTATGTAAATTTAAAGACTTAAAAAGGGGCATAACTTGGTCAAAATGCAATACAGAGTTATGAAACTTGACCTGCATATATTTTTTGTGACACCTCATATATCTTTTAAGTTTCAAGCAAATACAAATGTACCTGTGCTAGTTTCAGAAATATTCAAGTACATGTTAAAATTTAAGAAAATTTTCTATGTCAATTTTTGACATTCAAGTGTGGCCTTGATCTTTAGCCGACACAAAGGTAACATGGATTCTGTACATAACCTTGTTGTGGTGAACATTTGAGTAAAGTTTGAAGAAAATTCTTCAATTAGTATAGAATTTATAGATCGGACACGACATATTGTCTAATATTTGATTGTATGTAAATTTGAAGAAAGGGGCATAACTTTTTAAAATGCAATACAGAGTTATAACACTTGCCCAGCATATCTTAATTGTGACACTTCATATATATTTTAAGTTTCAAGCAAATACCTTTTCTAGTTTCAGAAATATTCAAATACATGTTCAAATTTAAGAATATTTTCTAAGTCAATTTTTGACCTTCAAGTGTAACCTTAAGCCGGCAAAAGGGTAACATGGGTTCTGCACATAACCTTGTTGAGGTGAACATTTGAGCCAAGATTGAAGAAAATCTTTCAATTAGTGTAGGACTTACAGAGCGGACACGACATACTGTCTAATATTTGATTGATTGATATTTGACCTTCAATTGTGACCTTGACCTTGAGCTGACACATGGGCAACATGGATTTTGCACATTCCCTTGTTGAGGTGAACATTTGAGTAAAGTTTAAAGAAAATCTTTCAAGTAGTGTAGGATTTACAGAGCGGACACAACATACTGTCTAATACTTGATTGTTTGATATTTGACCTTCAATTGTGACCTTGACCTTGAGCTGACACATGGGCAACATGGGTTCTACACATCCCCTTGTTGAGGTGAACATTTGAGCCAAGTTTGAAGAAAATCCTTCAATTGGTATAGGATTTATAGAGCGGACACGAAAATGGAGACGGCCGGACGGACCGACCGACGGACGGACGGACGCGACAAAACAAATCCATTATAGCCCCCCCCCCTCCCACATTTTTCGGTGGGGGTATAATAATAAATATAATTAAAATGATAATGGCAATGATAAGGATGATAATGATAATGATTATAAAAAACAATAACAATAATAAAGACTTTATTTAACGAGAGTACTAATTTATACAACATATCAATGTTCCATTAGGCCCTCAACAAGGAAAAAAATAATTTTAACATATTCAAACTATTCAAATACATAAATGTTAATACATATATGAGATTATCTTGCCATTCAACATATACATGTATTCAACTTAAACTGTCTTGCAACATACATGTGTTTTCAATTTAAATTGACATACAACCACAATCACTTATATCTGGTGTAAAATGTTTTATTTCTTACAAACAATACACGTTCATCGTTTTAAATCAGTGAGCAGAAAAAATAAACTACTTGTAGACTACTCATTTGATAGATCACAAGGTTAATGGTTTGTTACTTTTGATGGTAACATCCGTGATTGCTTCTAAATATCTTATTTTTATATAACCTTAATGTGTAAACATAAAGACGAGGTAAACAAAGTGCAACTGTAAATGATTTTATCGTATTAATGTGAAATGTGCTTATTTTTGGCATCTAAGATCTGAAGGTCTGTATGCCTGGCATTTATATTGAGTTATTCATGTAAACAGTATATGTGATTTATAAACTGTGTACGTTAATTGTTTACTTACCTATCTTGTCAGTCTATAGTTGATGTCTGACAGATAATTGCTCGGTGTTCCTTTATTCCGTAGTATATTTAGTTACAAATGATGGTGTAAATCTATTTATTGAGCACTTAATTTGATCTAATGAAGTGCGACTACATATAGGACTTTGATCAGATTCATAGTAAAAAAATCTACTACTGCAGAACAAAAAGTAGACAGAAATTTTGATCATTTGTTAACGTTATTAAACATCAATATTGATTAAAGTTACCCTTTTCAAGATATTGTTTATATTTATTATCAAGCACAACTGTTACGATAAAAGAACTGTTACGATAAAATATATAATCTATTAAAAAAGATTACACAGCAAATCTACAGATACTGTTGCATATGTCTTTTATACAAATCTTCACTATGTGTTCAAATAAGCCAATTATCGCTTATTATATTAAATGTTTCCTAAACTACATTCTGAAGTGGCTATTTATAACACAATTAGTGAACGACTCTTTTCTATGAAGTTAGATAGCCTATAATGCGACAGTACATCTATCAATGTTCAAATTAGTTTGACAAATTTGTTTGATCTTCTATGGTTTAAAATACTTCATGATTTCAGAGACCTCTTAGGACTGGCTCATCTTTAAACAGACACGATTGACTAGCACGCACATATCAGACCTCTTACATTGTTGATTTGATCAATTTAAATTAAATGTCAGACAGAGAGTCTCTCAGTATATTGATGTTAAAATAAGCTTTGCACGAGAGTACGCGATATTCTTGGAAGTTGTCAACATGCATGGTTATTTAAACAATTCGTCATTGGTGTAGCAATAAAATCTATTTATGTGTATTTTTGTAACGTCTGAGTAAATGTTGAAGAGAAAAATTGGTTCCCCAGCTTAATCGTAAAAAAGGACACTGTTTCTTTGAATAGTACCAAATTGATATTAATGACTTCATTGTAATGTATAATTGCGGTCATAAAATAAATATAAAGACAAACAAATATGATAATAAAAGTGATATAAAGACAAACATCATTTTAAATAGTTATATGCTTGTTCAAAACAATACTTTTTTCATTCGTGGGAAAAATAGTCCAGCTAGATTGTAGATTCATCAGAAATAGGTCAAATTGAACATTTATTAACAATACATGTAGTTTTAAAGATCAAGTCGATGACATAGTATAGGATAACAAAATTATTGTGATACTGAGTATTTGTCAGTTCGGAGAGATACAAATGCTGAATGAATTGCTTATAGTCTTTATCAAAACTGATAGAAAAAAAGAAAAATTCGAATAAACAAAACAAACAAATGGTGTCAAGGAGAAATATTTTCTTTTTATGACTACTAAATTCGTTTTCCCGTTGCAAATTCTATGAACCGTTCACAAATTAAAAGATGTTACTTCTTTATTATATATTAAAGCCTATTACTTAACAGACATAAACACATGGTCAGAAACGTTTTATTAAATCACTATGTTTTACATTATACACTTTTCAGAGTGATAAATGCACTTTGCAAGACATACCCTAGCTTGTTTACACATTAAGGTTATTTCAACATCTGATTCATATTAGTGGAAAGAGAATCTGGGATGAAAAGCTAACATAACAATTTCATTAATCCGATATAAGTACCAATTTTCTCTTAATATCTTGTCGCTGTATGTTTTTATATAATATGAAATATCAAAAATTCGTAGAACTTATCACAGGTATAACCTGAATCTTCCGGTTATAACAATAAATAAATTGATATGCATTGTTGAACTAATTGTTTGCTACAACTGTGTCATTAGATAAGTAACTTTTGTCATAAGATATTAATAATTATTTTCTTCTTTATCTGATTCATATGTAAAGCTCAAGATGATTAAGTGCAAGTATTCTGTTAATGAAATCGAACGTCCATCAAGTTTTCACATACATCACAATAGAAATGTACGTCTCAATCTAAAGTGCCACTGTTTTGAATACACGTATATTAAGTTTTACCAATTTAAGAGGATCCTCGAAAAGAAATAATGAAATGAGTAAAAAATGCATTAGATCAAGCCGGTTCATTGGCTGTAATGAAACATGCAACTTATACCACTCTGTCTAGTGCTAGCTTTACCACACGAAAAGTTGCACTTAGTCTTAAAAACGTAATATTATTCTAATAAATAATGTGATATCAAAATTGTTTAATGACAACAAACATTTTTGAATTCGATAACAAAAAAAAAACAAAAACAAAAACAAACAAAAAACAAACAAAAACCGAAAACAATTACATCTTCCATGAAAATAGTCGTTAAAACGAATCTAAATGATAAAATTGCGTCTTAATGAATTATGTTCAGCTCTGGCTCACAATATCTCATGGAACATCTATTTATATTCGTCATATTATTGTTTTTCTGTATTTTACATATTTCTTGTGTATTTAAAAGATTAAACAAATCTGATACATACTTTATGTCTTTATGTCTCCGCGAACGTTTCCTATTTTTTTGTTGTTGTTGTTTTATGTAAGATAACAATACCATTATTCACATGTCACGACTATGTCTCTAAAGTTATTGATATAAATAACATAACTTGGGTTAAATATTTGCAGAAAAAACAACAGCAACATATTAACAAAAGAAAAAAGCAAACAAAAACAAAACATAAAACAAATGAATAAAAAACAACAATAAACAATAATCGTTTTCATTTTTGTATTATTGTTTAAATAACTTTGAAAGAATTAATTATTAAACAAGTTAAACAAGTTACATGTTAAGACCAGAATCGATTTTTTAGGGAGATTCAAAACCTATGGCAGTAAAATGAATATACGCTAAAAGTTTTTGTGAATTTAACATATTATCTTTTTTCAAGAACTATGCATCAAATCAAATATCGAACTACTTCTTAAAATGAATTTTATTTTATAACATTTAAAAACGGTAACTATGTTGTTTCCATAACCGTATGGGTTCGATCCTTAAAAGAGTTGTATCATAGAATGTCGTTATTTAAAAACATGAATATTGTAGACAAACAGAATAATATGAATATGAAACAATAATATGATGCTGATATTTACAAACAGGGCTTATAAACCGTTTTAAGCAATATTACGTATACGCCGTTCTGATGTTAAATGAAATACATGTACATAATCAATATTTATTTCATACAAGTATTATGGATATATTCTTTTTTTCAATATCGAAACAATAATTTTGTTTACAACAGACCGCAGATATAGAGATTTATACACCTTAAAGAGCATCATGCAAAGCAAAAATGATATTTTTTATGCATAACTATTATCTATCATCATGGTGTAAAATAAAGGTTGTCTTGATTTGTCGCCGTCAATATACCTATAAGAAACTGGGCCAATCATCTTCAGACGTAGGAAGATATATTAATGAATCATTAGAAACAGACATATAAGAGCTGTATATCATTCAGATATGAAACTTGTTTGATTATAGAGACGTACAAGGGGCGTCCGTGGCCGAGTGGTTAAGGTCGTTGACTTCAAACCACTTGCCCGTCACCGCTGTGGGTTCGAATCCCGATAGGGACTTTGGATTCTTTCATGTGTGGAAGCTATCCAGCTAGCTTACGGAACGTCGGTGGTTCTACTCAGGTGCCCGTTCGTGCCTGAAATAATGCACGGAAGGGCACCTGAGGTCTTCCTCCACCAGTAAAGCTGGAACGTCGCGATATGACCTATACTGTGTCGATGTGACGTAAAACCCAAAACAAAACAAAAAAACAAAAGAGACGTACAAGCCGCAGCAAGAAGTTGCTTTGTCATCCTCGTTAATGTAATGCTCGGGAAGAAAAAGCGGTATCGTCATATATTTAGTGTGCTTACATTCGTATACAAAAATATCCTATGTTTTCCCAATCTGAACGTTCCTCATATCTTATAATCATGTCTATAAATATTCTGTCACACTGTCTATGTCTTTTATCTGTAACAGTATTGAGAGTATGGAGAAAGTACAGAACTAGGTAAACGAGGATTTTTCCAAATGAAGGCAATTATATTTATCTCTCAAATGGACAGACATTTTGGTGAATAAGAAATTAAATGAAACACAAGAGACAAATACAGTGACCCATTTCTCTAAACCGTCACCTATGATTGATGTTTTTTAAAGATATATCGAGTTTCTTAGATAACATTAAAAAATCCTTTTACATAAGTTTAAACGTATTTTCAATGTTTCTGCCGAAATCAGCGCGTTTCACTCATTCTATTCTATAATGAGCAAAGGGGATACTACGGATAATTGTTTGTATGTAAAATATACTGTTTTTACTTTTTTTGAAATAAATACTATATTTTACAAAAATTTATACTTGATTTACAAAAAACATTATAGAATTTCAAATCATGTATCTATTTTAGAAACTATACAAAAAAGCATTAAATAGAAGAATTAAAAACATTAAAAAGAACAACAACAAAAAACAACAAAACAAGATTTAACTCCACAAGATCGACACAAGTGCAAAAGTTATGTTAATGTGAGAATAAATCACTTCTCGTTTTAATTCACCTATTTTATTTGCATTGCACAATCATAAAACGGGCCAGTTCATTTTGAAGCCAGGTCATATGATCTTTTTTTATCTATATTAAGTACATCTAGCAAATAACCACTGCAATAAATGTGATAGAACCTAATATAAAGATTGTCAGTTATAGGATAATTCTGAGAAACGCGATCATAAAAAAATAATCAAATAATAAATAACGTGTCATGTATTTTACATAAGCAAGAGGAATGTTTAATAATATATTAAACATTTTAATACAAAAAAAACTCAATAATCATTAATCAAATGATTGTCTCTTTTATGTCTATAACAGTTGAATATTAGAATATAGAATTGCATGACATGATAATAATATATACACACTTTAGAAGAATGGTATTACATATATAACATGTTTCATACAAAAACTCTGAAATCATACATTTCAAATCATCCTCTTTTTCTGTCTATATACAGTTGAATATAAAAATTGTATGATATATCTATTAAGTCATTTTAAAGCTAACTCAATAAATAAATGTTATTTTAGTCAATTAGTTCTTAGAAATATATTAAATATTAAAAATACAGGTAACTTATACATGTATACAACTGTAGATTGAGTTTACACGTGATTTCTTATACGATTGCTGTTCGACAAAAATATAACGAAATAGCTAAAATACATAAAATAAAAATTTATTTACTTTAATATATAAAACCAATCGGATATACATATTTCAACTAAGATTATAGATATATATTGTTCATATATAAGACAGTTAAGATATTGATTGTTTTATCAGAACAAGAGAAAACCCTGTTTTCACATTTTATTTTTTTGGGTTTTTACTTTTGAAACGTGTATTTAAGACATAAATTATATTTTTGAATAATTTATAGTGTGTATTAATGTAGAATATATATTCAAACTATCTGATCTGATACGATAGAGAAAACGTTGGACATTTTAAGATATACTATGCTCAAATTTGATATCAAAAATATTGATAATTGCTTCACATTCTTTTTGTAAATATAAAATAAACTTGTTTAGACAACGCACAAAATTGGTATGTTATGTTTAAAATTCTCCTCACTATATGTGGTCACAATATGAATATCCATGTATAGTTTCATAAAAAAACCTGGCAGTTCTTTTGTATAAAAAATACCAACTTTACTTGACATGTAATAGGAAACGCAGCTTCCCGTACATGATTCAATCATTCTTTTAATGAAATTAGACATATTCAGTAAGAATTTATGATTTGAATAAGTATTTGTGACTAAACTATTTAACTCAAGGATGAGCATAATATATTTATAAATTGAATTGAATATATATTACATGAGGTCAAGATTATCTTTAGTGGAATAAACACAAATACATCTTTCTTTTCATCTTAACGATTAAGGGATCACTGATGACTTTTAGAATACAATCTTTTTATCTTAAGCACTAGATTTTTATGAATGTATCTAATAAGGAAGATGAAAATATACAAATTTAGATATAAAAAATGTTTTCAAAGTCTATCAGTGCAATTTCAGTTTCAGTGTCTTATCTTTTAATTGATAGTTTTCCTGTGATAACAAATTAACTTTTTTATATATAAAATATTGTTGTTTAATTGTTTCCGAGATATCTCACCTATTCAAGAATTTTATTATAAGTGATGCTTGTCAGATTGATAATATCGTACTGCACATTCATCAGATGTGGCAATATTGATTGCAATTAATATCTCTTTCGTGACATTTAAATGTTACTGGTGGTCTAACATAAAGCTTGTTGCAAGTAGCACTTGAGATCCGCATCATTTATCTGATGACATATAGATAATTTCTGTGAACAGATATAAATAATATCCTGGAACAAAATCAGAGTTATATTGTGATTGTCTTCTTAACTTGTAACTTAAAATGCTTTATCTGGGATAAAACACAATAATATAAAACAAAGAGTTATATTGTAGATTTGATTACTTAAGTAACTATCACTCTTGCTCTCTTTGCTGATGAAATCAGTCTTTATTTTATAGTTGAACATCTTAATACAGCAGCCACATTTTTTTTCTGATATCCAAAATAAAATCACTTTATGGACAGAGATTTGGTTAGTTAATTTCAATCCATTAAAATCGGAATCTCTTCTTTTAACCAGAAAGCAAAATTGTCAGCATCATCCTTCATCCAGAAAATTCAAAAGGTTTCTGAACACAAACATCTAGACATCTTTCTTTCTGCTGACTGTTCATGGCACAAACATATTAAATTCATAACAAATAAAGCTTTCAAAATGTAGATATAATGAGTAAATTGAAATTCTCTCCTGGATTGTAAATGTTTGGAAATTATTTATATGGCATTATATAAGAAAATGTGTAGAATATGGTGATGTAATTTGGTGCTAGGTACCCAATTTTAACTCGACCAACTTGATAAAATACAAAATAAATGTGCACGCATTGCAACTGTCGCAACTATGTTTATCTCTTTAGGTCTCAGTCCGGTACGGAATTAGACCCAACTCGTTGTAGTCTATAAAGAAGTTCATTTAAATTTTGAAGTCTCTAGTTTGATTGGTCATACTGAATGTGTATTTAATGCATCTGTGTAGTTGTTTGTGTGTTATATGATGACTTTAATAGTTGTTTTTGTGTGTATTCTCCAGAACCTCATTTGTTGGCGAAATGATTAAAGATGGACTACCCACCAGCAGTCAAGAGCTTTTAACGTGGTGAATTTAAACAGTGTTACAACAGAATGAGGACTTCTGGTAAAAATCGAAGGCTTACATTTTATTTCGGGCCTCCTTTTATTTCGGGCCTCATTTGACTGTATATAATTCATCAAATTCACCAAGAACAGTGGAATCCAGAATTAAGCCTCAACGTGACTGTTTAACTCTAAAACAAAGAGTACGAAAATTCAATGGACCGAGATCTAGATAAGAAATAAGAAACATTTAAATGGCGGCATGACCGAGTGGTTAACGCTTCGGACTAGTAATCTAATGACAGTTAGGCGCATGGGTTCAAACCCTGACATGGACAAGTCGTTGTTTACTTGAGCAAGAAATTTTGCACTCATTGCTCAGTACTGGTTGGTTCCAGGACTAAAATAATTCTGTATAAACCAAATAAGAAACATTGGGATTTCTCAGGAACTAGTTGATGGATATGTATGAAACTTTGCCTTATTTTTGTGTTCGTGCATAGAAATCATTTGATAATCTTCTGTTTCAGCCGTGCAACTAGAATTCTTATATGTTATATTCATATCTATAAGTTGATATACAAAAACGACTTTTAATACGCTATATTTTATACGCTTCAATTCATTATTTAATTCGGGAAGGAATGATGAATATTTCCTTCTAAATTTGACTGTTTTTATATAATCATTTCGATAGCTTTCTCGGACATAGGTAAACTATCTAAGCATAATTAAAACATTATTATAATAGTATTTGCAAATATCTTAGACGGGTTTGATTTTCAGAAAAGACCCTCCGTTAAGAGTCTAACGGCATTTTTTAGTACAAGCAGGTAGTCAATCGTTTTTACATAATTCGGGTACGCTGAATCCAATTTTTGCTCTACCACAGCTGTACTCGAAGTCTTTGACCTTCTAAAGGTCAAATCAAAATGGCCGCCATTGTCCTAAACCATTTACTTAAAAAATTATTATTTCTGTACATATCGTATCGTTTGTCCGTTAATCTACATAGAATAATATTTTAATTACTTTTGGGAATAATTGGCTGATAATTATACATGCTTTACACATTGACTGCTGTGCCGGCCATCTTTGATTTCAAAATGGACACCTTTTTTAACAAATACATGTATAAGTAAAGTGCTTTTAAACAAATGGATTCTTTCGTAGGAATAAGTATCAAAGTTTGTAAAATGATATAAGCAACATGTCATGTCGGATTGTACACACTGGGTAGGTATACTGCACACTTTAATTTACATCATTTCTTCAAACTATCACAGGTCATTCTTTTTGGACAATTAATCTATATCAGGTATCTGAGATCCCAAATGTCTTACATAAAACCTGCAAATTTTAATTTACCATTAAATGTGTAAGTTTTTTTTATTTTGATAGAATAGCATTTGTGTTAACCTTTATGGACACTAGGTCATTTTATAATTTGAATGCCAAGGCCCAAGAGTCAAGGTCAGTATGTAAATATTTAAAATATGTCCTGTCATCTTCACAGGTCAGCGACTATGTCTCTGTGCCCGCATGTCTTTGCAACAATATCTTTTGTACGACCTGATATAAAATAGAAAAAAAACAACAACAACAGAATCCCTAAAAACAATCAAAACGACAGAATTGAAATGTTTTAGGCTCGATTTGATTGAGTCTGTACATGGACATTACTTGAAATTGCAATGTACCATCCAAGCACCCCAGCACCGGCCTACGCAAAATTTATATATCAAAGGGGGAATGCGAAATTTGGAATTTAGAAACAACCGCAGATATGTTTATACGATATTTTTATTGTTGTATTGATATAGCTACTTTATAAAAGGTCGTATTTATCAATCAAACTTTAAACATGCCTAGACATGGTTAAAAACAAATCATCTATTAATTAATTGAAATAAACTCAAATAAATGGTAAAGTCATTTTAATCTTTATTATCTTTCACTTTGAAAAAGTCTCGCAAACATGAACCATAAATAGTCTACAAGCTTGCACTGTCATACGGTTAATGAAACATTATAGGTCTACCGCGGGTAAGGTACATGCATAGAAGATTAGACAGATAATTGATACCAATTCTGCAATTAATATATTGACGATTCACTGCTGTTTACCCTTTTTTATTAACACAGAAATATTTGATAGAGCATTTTGTTTTTTTGCTACTAAATCATGTAGCATATGCCGTCGAAGCCTATGTCTTTAAATTTTATTAACTTAACTGATAATACGAGATTTTTTGCATTTTGTCTTAATTCATTGATATTTATTCATTCATGGTCTTAGTTAATATCAACGTCTTCATTATAAGTATGTCACTTTGCCAAGGACACTGCGCCTTATTCTATCTCATGTTTTAAAATCATTCAAGTGACTAAGATATATTCAAATCTTATTCCATTATAATATAACATATTTTGATGTCATTTGCCACAATATAATTATTTAATCTCATATTTTTTCTACTATCACTCCATAAAATTACTTTGGTATTTCTTAGTGTATTTTAGTCACTAAAATGTGTACCAACTATTTTGCACTATCCTGACAATTATGTTAAACAAAAATAAACAAGGGTGTGCCACTTTCCTTGTTAATCTTGTTTTCTATCCTATTGTTTTAGCATTAGAAGTAGTCCTAATGTGCCACAAATGTATGCCCAGTTATGCTTATATCCATCTAATGAATGATAGAATTCATGACCGGGCATGGCATTCAAAATATGACATTTAATGTCTGAAATCTTACTTTATGCGACAATTCTTTTCTCACTCAAGACAAATTGTTTCAAAGTACCACGTATTTATTCTTGCTCTCGCTGAATAACACATATATGGACTGGACATGGCCACAAATGCACTCTCATACCATGACTTTTGAAATACAAGTGTGACCTTGAAACATTTGTCCGCTACATGTCGTCTTACAAAGAAGAGCCATATTTATCCCAAATGATTTTTGATTCATCCATGAATGACAAAATTTGTTAACCAGACTTTTTAGACACTTTAAGGAAATATTTTGTCCGAAGTTAAAGTATGATTTTGATCTTTGATTTACATCATCAGGTGGGTTTACATGTGACTCATTGTCCCAATGTGCCATATATTTATGCAGAATTATTATTTCAAAAGACATCAATTAATAAGAAAGTTATAGATCGGACACAATCATCTTGTCACGTTCATATCATGATTTATGATATAAAAGTTTAACTGTAGACATAACCCTGCTTGTGCATGACACGACCTTTTCAAATTACACATTTACGCAGTTATTGTCGTTCCAGGACGGCGGCATATACAATTAACAAGATTTAAATATTTTTACCCGTACACCGCCTGCTCTAGGTCAATCAAAACAGATAATTTAATACCACATGACAACAAAATAGACGACAAAAGTCCTAACACAGGGGCCTCAACCACCATGTTCTTGTCGGGTTACCTATATAAGCAAATGAAATACTATCCTCATGCACGAAGCTCGGCACTAGTATGTAGGGGCTTCCATGGGATAAACATACTAAGACTTTTTTTTTTTAATATCATGTCATGTTTGAAAACTTGTTGACCGGGTTCTCCACTAATGAACTTTTACCAACTTGTCTTTCTTGATAGACATGACCCTGATCTTTGGACTAATGAATTGGGTCTCAATCACTACACGTCCCAGTACATGTTCTTGCGCAATTGACATTGACATTAGAAATAACCAAACAATTTTGAAATTCATGGTATCCCTGTTTGCAAATTAAGTAATAATATAAAATACATCATTTCCCAATTTGTTATAGGCCGTATATTTATGCTCAACTTTTTCAAAATCCATCTCTTAATGACAGAATACTAAAATGCACATCTTTTTTGAAGCACTTTCAAGTCTAACTTGAGGAGCTGAGCTTCAAACCTGGGTCTTTCTTATGACATTGTATCACTGTGCCACACATTAATGCAATTTATTTCAAAATCTATCCAAAAATGACAGATATGGAAGGGATTAAAAACGGACAGCAGGGACAAGCTCTTACAGAGAGATTTGTGAAGATGTCAGTATCTTCATGTTTGTTTCTTACACCAAAAGCAGCCTTTTGCCTCCTATAACCAATTATTCATCCTTTAGGTTGGGGTTTACGGAATTAATCTAAACGCCTAATTGTGGTCGAAAATACCACTATTTGACACTAGAGGATACTCGGGCAGATTGACAGACGAACAGGCATTTGAGCAGGTCCCCCCTTAGGGCGATACAAATCTAATTTAAAAAAAAAAAACATCGCAATAATTTAAAGAACATGCATTGTATTCTTACAAGTATAAAAATAACATCTCAATGACAAAGTGAACGCAAATATGACTCTCATTTACGTTGTATTCGGATATAAATTGTGACCTTTTTGCACCATAAAGTTTGTAGTTTTAATGGATATTTTTTCAAAATCTTTGCTTGGAAGTCTTAATTAGTATCACTGCACTTCTAATAAAAGAAAACATGCCTGGTAAAATGTCTTCTTGTGCTTGTTTACTTTAATTACAATACAGTGTATAAAACATAGGAAATTGTCAGCCATTTTGAAATTCAAGATGGCTGCCGCAATAAATTTTATTGTTTTGCATCTAATTCTTCTCGTCAACACTTCAGCAGACTAAAATTAACAAAGCCTTAAATTAAAATGCCAAAACGTATGTATATATCTCGCCCATGGGAAAATTAAAGTAAAATTAAAAAATTCAATGGCGGCCATTTTTAATCTGATTTTAAATTAACGGTCAATGCCTAAAAATAGAGCCGTGGTAGAGCAAAGTTTGAATTAAGCATACGCGAAATATGGAAATAAGTACAACTAAAAAAATTCCGTTAGGATGAACATTTTCCCAAAATCAAACCAGTCTATCTTAAGTCATTCTGTAATAAATAGAAAAGTTAAATCGATAATTTACGTCATTTTAAAGACTATGTCTTTGCAAGAAATCGCTTTTATGTCCTTTTATATAACAAAATATATCGTGCTGTTAGATGTCTTTTTAATACGTAGACACACAGAGAAAACCGCCGGCCATTACTTACTCTCCTTCGCATCGGTCGAATGTTTCACTGACGTTCACGTTCTTAACGGAGGCATATTCACTGAGCAACGAAGAGAGCGTAGCCATTACTTTGGTATATTTCTGATTCTCATTCTAGACGGATGTTAAAGTACGACGATCCCACTGCGCTCTTATCAGAATGTCAAGTGCCCGCGTTTGGTTAGTGTGCTTACATGCCACCTGTGGGCGTTCTATGCGATGCCACTACGATGCTTCGGCGAGACATAACAATCACGTTCCGAATTATTTTTTGAAGGTCAGAAGTAATACTTATATCTTGAAAAAGTATGTTTCAAATGTGTAGTTACAGTTAGATACAACTAATGTTATACATAGAAAATCCTTGAACAAACTACCAACCATTATTTTTATTTTACATTTTTACGTTCAAAATTCGCTTGTCTTAAAATCTCTTTTATGACATAATTGTGACATTTAAAACAAGCCATTAAAAGCAATTAGGTAATAAATTAAGAGATAGTGTGTTCTTTTACAAGATTTGATTACTAAAACAATATTCCGATCGATATTTACACAACATGACAGTGAAAACCAAATTAAATTATTTTGGTTTTCATACAAATTTATTTCACTTAGAAATCCGCCATAGACATTTTCCCTGTCCTTACAAAGTAAATAAAACTTATTTGATCAA